>NW_026019538.1:0-19681 GCF_900185275.1 Solanum verrucosum
CGGGGTTTGCGCCTCCCGTTGCGGCTTGCGCCTCCTCTTTCGTTCCGCGGGGCCGCTCCTTTCTGGCTGTCGTGGCCCCTGCCCGCCCTCTCGCGCCCTCCGTCGCGCGGCCCCCGGGGGCCGCGGCCCGCGCGCTCGCCCGGCGGCTCGCCCTCGGCGCCGTTTCCGCCCCCGCGCGTCTTCTGCTCGCTCCCGCCGCGGTTTCCGTCGGGTCCGTCTCGTCGCCCCTTCCCGGCTTCTCTCCCGGCCTCCGGTGCTCCGCCCCGCCCTCTTGGTTTTCGTGCCGGTCCTCGTCGGGGCCGCGCTCGTTCCCCGCTGGGTTCTTCTGGCCGGGGTCGCCGCCCTCCCGCTCTCCGTCGCCGTCCCGGGTGTTCTGCGTGTGGGGCGTTCGCTCCTTGGGCCCGCGCGTGTCCCCCTCGCCGGTTCGCCTTCCCCGCTCCCCCGGCCGTTCGGCCTGCGCCCGCCCCTCCCGCTCGCGGCCGCGGCCCGGGCCCGGCCCGTCGGGGTGGTCCCCCGGGTCTCCGGGGTGGTCCCCGCGGCGGCCGCTTCGGGGGCCGCGCCGCTGCCCCGGGTCGGGGCGTCCCGGCCCCTTTTCTGCCGCTCCCGCTCGCGCCGCTGCGCGCCTCGGCCGCTGTGCTCCCCGGTCCCGTGTTCTTCTGCCCGCCGCCCGCCTTGGCTTTCTTTGCTCCCGGCTCTCCTTTTTCGTCTGTTTCTGTTCCTCTGCCTCTCGCTTGCGTTTGCTGTCTGCGCCTCTGGTCGCGCCGTTGCGTGTGTCGCCCCCCGTGGGTGCGTCTTTCGTCGTGGCTCCGGTCTTTCGCTCTTGCTTCGTTCCTCTCCCGGGGCGTGCCCCCCGGGCTGCCCTTCTCTTGCTTGCCCTGGTTGCTTTTGCTGTGCTTCTGGGCCTGGCTTGGTTCTCCCCTTCTCGCGCTGTTTTCGCTTGCTTTTCTCCGCCTGTTCCTTCGCTTCCCGGTCTTCCTCCGGTGGTGTGGCCGGGCTCTCGTGGTCGCCCCCCGTTGGGGTTCTCTCTTTTCTTCGTGCTCGGCGGCTCTGGCTCGCGGCTGCTTCTCCTCTTTGGCCTCTGTCCGTGCTGTGCGTCGGGCGGTTCCTCCGGTTGCGTCCGTTCCTGTTGTTCGTGCTTCCTCGCTGTGTTTCCTCCTGCTCTCCCTGGCCCCCCCCCGCGCGTGCTGTTGCTTTTCCGCTTGCGCTTGCGCCCGGTCTCGCCTCTTTCTCTTCCGCCCTCCGGCTGGCTCCTGCCGCGCTCCCGGCGCTCCGTGTTCCGCTTCCGGTCTCTTGGGTCCGGGCTTCCTTCGGCTCGTGTCTCGCCTTGGGGTGCCCCCGTCCTCTTCGTGCCGCCGCCGGCGGTCCTCTGCGCTTGTGTCTTGCCTCCCGGCCGCTGCCCCGGTGCCGGTGCCGCCCCGTTCCCCCCTGCTCGTCTTGCTGCTTTGTTTGCTCCGCTTCCGGGTGCCGTGGTCTTTTCTCCGCTTGCTTTCCGCTCCGGCTCCCCCGTTGCGGCTTCGGGCCGCGGCCGTCCCTCCGCCGCCTTTCGGCCTCGTTCTGGCCCTTCTGCGTTCTTGGTGCTGTCGTTTGGGTTGACTCCTGCCCCTGCCGCCTTCCTGGCCTTGCTGCCCCGTGTGTTCCGGCCCTCCTTGCTTTCTTTGTCTTGTCTTCCTTGCTGCCCTCCTGGTCTCCTCGCGGCGCCGGCGTGCGCCTGCGCCCTTTGCGGCTCGTGCTCCCGCTTTGCGCGCTCCGCGGCTTTCTGCCCCGTTCTCCCCGTGTGCGTTTTGGCTTGCGTCTGTCGCCTTCTTGGGGCCCGTGGTGTCCCCGGCGGGTCTTCGGGTTGCTCCGGCGCGCTTGCGGCTCTTCGTGCTTGGCCCGGCCCCCTCTGTGCCTGCGCTCCGTCGCTTCGTCGGCTTGGCCGGCTCTCTCGGCGTTTTGTTGCGGGCTTTTCTCCTCTCGCCGCGCCTTTGCCTCGGTTGCCTCGCCCGGCTGTTCCTTTGTTTGGTCCGCGGCGTGTGCGGCGCGCTTTTTGCGGCTCCCGGCGTTCTTGCCCCCGCTCCTCTCTTGCTCTTCCCGTTGCGGGCGCGGGCTTCCTGGTCTCTTGTGCCGCCTCCGGCGTTGGTTTGGGTTGTGTCTTGCTGCCGCCGGGCCGGGTTCTTGCTTCTGCGTCGCGGCCGCTTCCGCTTCCTGCGCGCCCTCCCCCCCCTGCCTTCGCGTTGGCGGCGGTCGTTTTTCGCCCTTCCGCTTTGGCGGCCCTCTTGTCTGGCGTTCGCTGTGCGCTCTTCCCGCTCCCCGGCGTCTTCCGTCCCTCCTGCGCCGCGGGCCTCCTTCGCGGCCGCGTCGTTGGCTTGCGCTCCTGCCGGCTCTGCCTCTCTCTTCTCTCCCCTCCGGGCCGGCCCTGTGTCGCGGCCGCCTTGCGTCGGCCGGCCGTGCGTCTGGGTCGTCTCGCTTTTCTTTCTCCTCCGGCGCGCCCCTTCGCTTTGGCCTCCCGTCCTTCGCTCCCCGGCTGGTCCGCCTTGCTCTCTCTGCTTCCCGGTGTGTCTGGCTTCTGTGGCTGCTCCGTCCTCTCTGCTGGCTCGGCTTCCCCGCCGTCCGTTTGCGCTCCTTGCGGCGCCCGTTGCCCTTCTCGCCCGCGCTGTGCGGCGCTTGCGCTCGCGCGCCCTTCTTGTTGTTCCGGTCCGTTGGCGCCTCGTCCCGTTGCGGCGGCTCCCTGGGCGCTCGCGCCTGCGCTGCGGGCCCGTTCCCGCCTTCTTTGCGCCTTCCGGTCCTTCTTGCCTCTTCCTTTCGCGGCCGCCGTTCTTTTCGTCGTGGCTCTTGTCTGCCCTCCCGGTCTTTTTTTTTTCCTTCGCTTCTTTCCCTCGTTGCGCCTTCCTGTCCGCCCCCCGTCTTTCTGCCTTGCTGGCCCTGCCTGTTCGGTCGCCTGGTCGTTCGTTTGGGTTTTCGGCCCGTTTCCCTGTTTTGGCGCTTTTTCTCCTTGCCCGTTGCCTTTGGTCCCCCTTCTTGGCCGTCGTGCTCCGCTGCCCTTCTGCCGGCTCGGTTCGCTTCGGCCGCTCGTTTTGGTCTCGCCGCCCCTTTGTTCCTTCCCGCGCTTTTCGCTGCCGTTGTGGCCTCTGGTTCCCCGCTCCTGGTGTGGGCCCCCCTTTTCGTCGCCGCGCGCTCCCCTGGCCTTCCGCCTTCCCCGTTGCGTCCGCCTCTCCTTTCCCCTCCGCTTCCCTCTCGGTTTGTCTTTTTCCGCCTCCGCCCGCGTCCGCCCCTCGCCCTTCCGTTTGCCGGGTTGTCGCTTTTGCCGCGGCGGTGCCGTGGCCGCGCCCGTGCCGCCCGTGGCCGCGGCGTGCCCTTGGCCTTTCCCGCTTTCG
The DNA here is from genome assembly GCF_900185275.1 of Solanum verrucosum. Taxonomy (NCBI): domain Eukaryota; kingdom Viridiplantae; phylum Streptophyta; class Magnoliopsida; order Solanales; family Solanaceae; genus Solanum; species Solanum verrucosum. The sequence continues at coordinate 3,354 of NW_026019538.1, forward strand.
CCGCCCTTCGTCCCTTTTTTTTTCCTTCCCTTCCCTTGCCTTGCTCCTTCCTTTTTCGTCCCCTTCGTGCTTCCCCGGCCCCTTCCCGCGCTTTCGCGGGGCCTCTCGCGGTGGTCTCGCCCGCGCGGGGCGGCTTCCTTTGCGGTCCGCCCTCGCTTTTTCGCCCCTGCCGGGTGCTTTCCGGCTGGTTTTGTTGTTGCCTTTTGCCCTGTGCGTTCTTGCTCCTCGTCCGTCCGTTTTGCGTCCTTCTTGCGGCTCCTTGTCGCGTTTTTCGCCCGGCTCGTCGTGGTCTCTCTGTTTGGGTTGCCCGGGCTCGTTTTTCCGGCCCTTGGTGCTCGGGGCTGCTCCTTTTCCTTGTTGTGGCTGCTTTGCGGTGTTTTCGCTCTGTTTGTGCTTCTTTTGGGGTCTTCGTTTCGTCGGTTTTGGGCCGTTTCCCGGCTTCGCTTTCGCGCTTCTCCTTGTGGGCCCCCCTTCCGTTTTCGCCCCGCTTTTGGGTCCGTCTCCGCCCTCTCTTTTCGTGTCCCTCTTCGTCTGCGCGGTGCTTCCCTTTTGTTCGTGGGGCCGCTTTGGCGCCGTTCGGCGCGGCCCGCTCCGTCCCGTGCGTTGGCGCCCGCGTGCTCGGCTTTCCGGTCGGCTCTGGTTTTCTCTCGTGCGCTTGCGCCTGTTTCGGCCTTTGTTTCTTGCTTTGCTTGCGTCTGGCGGGTTCGGGTGTCGCGCCTGCTCCTTTCTCTCCTTCCTGCCTTCGCCCTTCTTTCGGGCCCGTGTTTGCTTCTGCCGCCTGTCTCTTGCTCTTCTTGCTCTCCTCTCTTGTGGTGTCTCTGCTCTCTTGCTTGCCGTCTGTTTGGCCTTCGTCTCGGCTTCGCCTCGTGTTGCCTCGCCTTGCGCGCTTTCGGCTGTCGTTGGGCCGTCGCCTTTTTCCGCCGTCGTTTCGGCCGGTCCGCTCCTTGTCGCCTGCTCTCGCCGCCTTGCGTCTGCCCCTCGGTCCTCCGCTTCTGCCCTTGTCTCCCTCCTGCCCTGCTTTTCTCTTCGCTCCCGTCCCCGGTTCGCGTCCGTGGTCCCGCTTCCCTGTGCTCTGGTTTTCGCTCCCGTCCCCGGTTCGCGTCCGTGGTCCCGCTTCCTTCTGTCCCGGCTTCGCTCCCGTCCCCGGTTCGCGTCCGTGGTCCCGCTTCCCTGTGCTCTGGTTTTGGCTCCCGTCCCCGGTTCGCGTCCGTGGTCCCGCCCCCCCGTGCCCGCCCTTTGGCTCCCCCCCCGGTTCGCGTCCGTGGTCCCGCCCCTCTCGGTTGCCTCCTTCGCTCTCGTCCCCGGTTCGCGTCCGTGGTCCCGCTTGCCCGTGGTGTCTTCCCCTTCCTCCCTCCCGCTTCCGTTTCGTCTTGCTTCTCTCCTCTGTCGGTTGCGGTTTTGGCGGTTGGCGCGCTTCCTTCCCGTCCGGGCCGTCCTGCGCTCTGGCCTCTGCTTGGGCCTGGTTCCGTTCCCCGTCCGGCCTTTGGTCCTCTTGTGCTCGCCCTTCTCGCTCCCTTCTTTTCCTTCCCCTGCCGGTCCCTCTGCCGGGCTTCTGGGGGTCCGTGCCGGTGGTTTCTTTTCTTGTGCCCGCGCGTCCCCGTCGGGTTTCTGGGCGCCCGGCGGCGTTCGTTCGCTTGCTTGTCTTTGTTGCCTGTCCGCTCGTGTCCTCCCCCCCTTTCCTCCTCTTTGCCCTTGCTGTGCCCCTTTCTTTGCCTTTCCGTTTCCTTTTGCTTCTCTTGCTCCGTCGGCCGCTGCTGCCTCCTGGGTCCCTGTTGTTTTGGTCCTCCTGCTCCGCTCTGCCTCTCTTTTGTGCTGCCGGTCCGGCCCTCGTCGCCCGCGTTGCTCTCGCTTGGCGTCGCCTTCTCCGGCGCCGGGGGTGCGCCCCCGGCGTTTTGTCCTCTTTCCGTCTCCCTCTGTCTCTCTCGCCTTGTCTTTTTCCTTTCGCGCCCGTCCCGTCTCTGTTGTCCGGTTTTCGGCCTTGTCCTCCTTTTGTCGTCGCTCTGTCCTCGTGCCTTCCCGGTTCTGGGCGGGCTCTTTCTTTGTCTCTCTGTTTTTGGTTTGTGTCCGCCTGTTTCTCTTGTTCTTTGCCTCCTCTTGTTTCCTTTCTCCCCTCCGCCCCTTCCTTGTTGTTCCGGGTTCCGGGTTGGCTTCCCTGCTGGCGGGTTCTCGTCGGTGCCTCCTGCCTTGTCCCTCGGTCGTGCCCCCTTGGTCTCCGCGCCCCGGTTCGTCGGTCTCCCTTGTCCCGCGCTCCCGTCTCGTCGCGTCCTGCCGCTCGGTCCGGCGCCGTCCGTTCCTTCTCTTCGGGCGGCTCCCTGCTGTCTTTCGGCCCGTGTCGCTTTTGTCTCCCTGTCGTGCCTTGCTGTCTTCTCGGTTTCTGCCCTTTTCCTTGTCCCCTCTTTTCTCGGGCTGGCTCGCCCGCGTGGTCGGGCCCCCGCTCGGGGTCGCGGCCGCCCTCGCGGTCGTGCCCGCGCTCCCGCCCCGCCCCGGCCCGCGCGCCCCCTCCGGCGCCGGTGCTCGCGCCCCCGCCGCTCCCGCCCCGCCGCCGCCGCTGGGCCCGGGCCCCGCCCCGCCCCGCCGCGCCTGTGGCCGCTCCCGCTCTCCCGGCGCTGCTCGTCCCGCTCCTCGCTGCCCTTGGGGGTCTGCCGCCGGCCCCCGCTCCCGCCGTTCCCGTCCCGCCGGGCCGCCTCCCCCGCGGTCCCGGTTGTTCCGCCGCTCGCGGCCCCGGTTGTTCCGCCTGCCGCTTTGGCGGGCGTCCTGCCCCTCCGGGCGCCGCCGCTGCTCGGGGTGTTCCTTCGCCTCTCCCCGCCGCGGTTTTCTGGGGCCGTGGGGGCGGCTGCCCCGCGTTTCTCGTTCCTTGCCGCGCGCGGCTCCCGCCTTTGGGTTTCGTGGCGTCGCGCGGCGCCGCCTTCCCGCTTCCCCGTTCGCCGGTCCCGCCCGGCCGTGGTGGCGTCCCTCCTTCGCGCCCCGGCCCGCTGGGTCTCCCCCGGTCCCCTGGCCTGCGTTTTCCGCGGCCTTCTTGGCCCGCTTTCTTCCCCGGCGCCTCCGCGCTCCGCTCCGCTCCGTTTGCTCGGTTCGCGCCGGGCTCCCTGCCCGTCTCCGCGTCTGCGGCCCGCTTCCCCGCGCTCTCCCGGCCTGCCGCCCTGCTCTTCCCTCCTGCGGCGGCGCGGGTTCGTTGTTTTGTTCGGGGTTTGCGCCTCCCGTTGCGGCTTGCGCCTCCGTCTTTCGTCTCCGCGGGCCGCTCCTTTCTGGCTGTCGTGGCCCCTGCCCGCCCTCTCGCGCCGCTCCGTCGCGCGGCCCCGGGGGCCGCGGCCCGCGCCTCGCCCGGCGGCTCGCTCTGCTCGGCGCCGTTTCCGCCCCGCGCGTCTTCTGCTCGCTCCCGCCGCGGTTTCCGTCGGGTCCGTCTCGTCGCCCTTCCCGGCTGCTCTCCCGGCCTCCGCGGGTGCTCCGCCCCGCCCTCTTGGTTTTCGTGCCGGTCCTCGTCGGGGCCGCGCTCGTTCCCCGCTGGGTTCTTCTGGCCGGGGTCGCCGCCCTCCCGCTCTCCGTCGCCCGTCCCCGGGGTGTTCTGCGTGTGGGGCTTTCGCTCCTTGGGCCCGCGCGTGTCCCCCTCGCCGGTTCGCCTTCCCCGCTCCCCCGGCCGTTCGGCCTGCGCCCGCCCCTCCCGCTCGCGGCCGCGGCCCGGGCCCGGCCCGTCGGGGTGGTCCCCCGGGTCTCCGGGGTGGTCCCCGCGGCGGCCGCTTCGGGGGCCGCGCCGCTGCCCCGGGTCGGGGCGTCCCGGCCCCTTTTCTGCCGCTCCCGCTCGCGCCGCTGCGGCGCCCTCGGCCGCTGTGCTCCCCGGTCCCGTGTTCTTCTGCCCGCCGCCCGCCTTGGCTTTCTTTGCTCCCGGCTCTCCTTTTTCGTCTGTTTCTGTCTCCTCTGCCTCTCGCTTGCGTTTGCTGTCTGCGCCTCTGGTCGCGCCGTTGCGTGTGTCGCCCCCCGTGGGTGCGTCTTTCGTCGTGGCTCCGGTCTTTCGCTCTTGCTTCGTTCCTCTCCCGGGGCGTGCCCCCCGGGCTGCCCTTCTCTTGCTTGCCCTGGTTGCTTTTGCTGTGCTTCTGGGCCTGGCTTGGTTCTCCCCTTCTCGCGCTGTTTTCGCTTGCTTTTCTCCGCCTGTTCCCTTCGCCCTTCCCGGTCTTCCTCCGGTGGTGTGGCCGGGCTCTCGTGGTCGCCCCCCGTTGGGGTTCTCTCTTTTCTTCGTGCTCGGCGGCTCGTGGCTCGCGGCTGCTTCTCCTCTTTGGCCTCTGTCCGTGCTGTGCGTCGGGCGGTTCCTCCGGTTGCGTCCGTTCCTGTTGTTCGTGCCTTCCTCGCTGTGTTTCCTCCTGCTCTCCCTGGCCTCCCCCCGCGCGTGCTGTTGCTTTTCCGCTTGCGCTTGCGCCCGGTCCTCGCCTCTTTCTCTTCCGCCCTCTCGGCTGGCTCCTGCCGCGCTCCCGGCGCTCCGTGTTCCGCTTCCGGCTCTCTTGGGTCCGGGCTTCTTCGGCCTCGTGTCTCGCCTTGGGGTGCCCCCGTCCTCTTCGTGCCGCCGCCGGCCGGTCCTCTGCGCTTGTGTCTTGCCTCCCGGCCGCTGCCCCCGGTGCCGGTGCCGCCCCGTTCCCCCCTGCCTCGTCTTGCTGCTTTGTTTGCTCCGCTTCCGGGTGCCGTGGTCTTTTCTCCGCTTGCTTTCCGCTCCGGCTCCCCCCCGTTGCGGCTTCGGGCCGCGGCCGTCCCTCCGCCCGCCTTTCGGCCTCGTTCTGGCCCTTCTGCGTTCTTGGTGCTGTCGTTTGGGTTGCCTCCTGCCCCTGCCGCCTTCCTGGCCTTGCTGCCCCGTGTGTTCCGGCCCTCCCTTGCTTTCTTTGTCCTTGTCTTCCTTGCTGCCCTCCTGGTCTCCTCGCGGCGCCGGCGTGCGCCTGCGCCCCCTTTGCGGCTCGTGCTCCCGCCTTTGCGCGCTCCGCGGCTTTCTGCCCCGTTCTCCCCGTGCGCGTTTTGGCTTGCGTCTGTCGCCTTCTTGGGGCCCGTGGTGTCCCCGGCGGGTCTTCGGGTTGCTCCGGCGCCGCTTGCGGCTCTTCGTGCTTGGCCCCGGCCCCCTCTGTGCCTGCGCTTCGTCGCTTCGTCGGCTTGGCCGGCTCCTCTCGGCGTTTTGTTGCGGGCTTTTCTCCTCTCGCCGCGCCTTTGCCTCGGTTGCCTCGCCCGGCTGTTCCCTTTGTTTGGTCCGCGGCGTGTGCGGCGCGCTTTTTGCGGCTCCCGGCGTTCTTGCCCCCGCTCCTCTCTTGCCTCTTCCCGTTGCGGGCGCGGGCTTCCCGGTCTCTTGTGCCGCCTCCGGCGTTGGTTTGGGTTGTGTCTTGCTGCCGCCGGGCCGGGTTCTTGCTTCTGCGTCGCGGCCGCTTCCGCTTCCTGCGCGCCCCTCCCCCCCCGCCTTCGCGTTGGCGGCGGTCGTTTTCGCCCTTCCGCTTTGGCGGCCCTCCCTGTCTGGCGTTCGCTGCGCGCTCTCTCCTGCTCCCCGGCGTCTTCCGTCCCTCCTGCGCCCGCGGGCCCTTCCTTCGCGGCCGCGTCGTTGGCTTGCGCTCCTGCCGGCCTCTGCCCTCTCTCTTCTCTCTCCTCCGGGCCCGGCGCCTGTCGTCGCGGCCGCCTTGCGTCGGCCGGCCGTGCGTCTGGGTCGTCTCGCTTTTCTTTCTCCTCCGGCGCGCCCCTTCGCTTTGGCCTCCCGTCCTTCGCTCCCCGGCTGTCCGGCTTGCTCTCTCTGCTTCCCGGTGTGTCCTCGCTTCTGTGGCTGCTCCGTCCTCTCTGCTGGCTCGGCTTCGCCGCCGTCCGTTTGCGCTCTCTTGCGGCGCCCGTTGCTCTTTTGGCCCGCGCTGTCCGCCGGTTGCGTTCCCGCGCCCTTCCTGTGGTTCCGGTCCCTTGGCGCCCTCGTCCCGTTGCGGCGGCTCCCTGGGCGCTCGCGCCTGCGCTGCGGGCCCCGTTCCCCGCCTTCTTTGCGCCTTCCGGTCCTTCTTGCCTCTTCCTTTCGCGGCCGCCCGTTCGTTTCGTCGTGGCTCTTGTCCTGCCTTGCCCCGTTGCCTTTGGTCCCCCTTCTTGGCCGTCGTGCTCCGCTGCCCCTTCTGGCCGCTCGGTTCGCTTCGGCCGCTCGCTTTTGGTCTCGCCCGCCCCTTTGTTCCCTTCTCGCGCTTTCGCTCGCCCTTGTGGCCTCTGGTTCCCCCGCTCCTGGGTGTGGGCCCCCTTTTCCTCGCCGCGCGCTCCCCCTGGCCCTTCCGCCTTCCCCGTTGCGTCCGCCCTCTCCTTTCCCCTCCGCTTCCCTCTCCGGTTTGTCTTTTTCCGCCTCCGCCCGCGTCCGCCCCTCGCCCTTTCCGTTTGCCGGGTTGTCGCCTTTTGCCGCGGCGGTGCCGTGGCCGCGCCCCGTGCCGCCCCGTGGCCGCGGCGTGCCCTCTGGCCCTTTCCCGCCTTTCCGCCGCCCTTCGTCCCTTTTTTTGTTCCCCTTCCCCTTGCGCTTCTCCTTCCTTTTGCGTCCCCCTTCCGTGCTTCCCCGGCCCCCTTCCCGCGCCTTTCGCGGGGCCTCTCGCGGTGCTCTCGGCCCCGCGCGGGGCGGCTTCGTTTGCGGTCCGCCCTCCTTTTCGCCCCTGCCCGGGTGCTTTCCGGCTGGTTTTGTTTTGCCTTTTGCCCTGTGCGCTCTTGCTCCTCGTCCGTCCGTTTTGCGTCCTTCTTGGGGCTCCCTTGTCGCGTTTTTCGCCCGGCTCGTCGTGGTCTCCTCTGTTTGGGTTGCCCGGGTCTCGTTTTTTCCGCCCTTGGTGCTCCCGGGGCTGCCCTTTTTCCTTCTTGTGGCTGCTTTGCGGTGTTGTCGGCCTCTGTTTGTGCTCCCTTTTGGGGTCTTCGTTTCGTCCGGTCGTTGGGCCGTTTCCCCGGCTTCGCTTTTGCGCTTCTCCTTGTGGGCCCCCCCTCCCGTGTTCGCCCCGCTTTTGGGTCCGTCTCCGCCCCTCTCCTTTTCGTGTCCCTCTCTTCGTCCTGCCCGGTGCTTCCCCTTTTGTTCGTGGGGCCGCCTTTGGCGCCCGTTCGGCGCGGCCCGCTCCGGTCCCGTGCGTTGGCGCCCGCGTGCTCGGCTTTCCGGTCGGCTCTGGTTTTCTCTCGTGCGCTTGCGCCTGTTTCGGCCTTGTTTCTTGCTTTGCTTGCGTCTGGCGGGGTTCGGGTGTCGCGCCTGCTCCTTTCTCTCCTTCCTGCCTTCGCCCTTCTTTCGGGCCCGTGTTGGCTTCTGCCCGCCTGTCTCTTGCTCTTCTTGCCTCTCCCTCTCTTGTGGTGTCTCTGCTCCTCTTGCTTTGCCGTCTGTTTGGCCTTCGTCTCGGCTTCGCCTCGTGTTGCCCTCGCCTTGCGCGCTTTCGGCTGTCGTTGGGCCGTCGCCCTTTGTCCGCCGTCGTTTCGGCCGCTCCGCTCCTTGTCGCCTGCTCTCGCCGCCTTGCGTCTGCTCGTCCGGTCCCTCCGCTTCTGCCCTTGTCTCCCTCCTGCCCTGCTTTTCTCTTCGCTCCCGTCCCCGGTTCCGTCCGTGGTCCCGCTTCCTTCTGTCCCGGCTTCGCTCCCGTCCCCGGTTCGCGTCCGTGGTCCCGCTTCCCTGTGCTCTGGTTTTCGCTCCCGTCCCCGGTTCGCGTCCGTGGTCCCGCTTCCTTCTGTCCCGGCTTCGCTCCCGTCCCCGGTTCGCGTCCGTGGTCCCGCTTCCCTGCGCCCTGGTTTTGGCTCCCGTCCCCGGTTCGCGTCCGTGGTCCCGCCCCCCGTGCCCGCCCTTTGGCTCCCGCCCCCGGTTCGCGTCCGTGGTCCCGCCCCTCTCGGTTGCCTCCTTCGCTCTCGTCCCCGGTTCGCGTCCGTGGTCCCGCTTGCCCGTGGTGTCTTCCCCCTTCCTCCCTCCCGCTTCCGTTTCGTCTTGCTTCCTCTCCTCTGTCGGTTGCGGTTTTGGCGGTTGGCGCGCTTCCGGTTCCCGTCCGGGCCGTCCTGCGCTCTTGGCCTCTGCTTGGGCCTGGTTCCGTTCCCGTCCGGCCTTGGTCCTCTTGTGCTCGCCCTTCTCGCTCCCTTCTTTTCCTTCCCCTGCCGGTCCTCTGCCGGGCTTCTGGGGGTCCGTGCCGGTGGTTTCTTTTCTTGTGCCCGCGCGTCCCCGTCGGGTTTCTGGGCGCCCGGCGGCGTTCGTTCGCTTGCTTGTCTTTGTTGCCTGTCCGCTCGTGTCCCTCCCCCCCTTTCCTCCTCTTTGCCCTTGCTGTGCCCCTTTCTTTGCCTTTCCGTTTCCTTTTGCTTCTCTTGCTCCGTCGGCCGCTGCTGCCTCCTGGGTCCTGTTGTTTTGGTCCTCCTGCTCCGCTCTGCCTCTCTTTTGTGCTGCCGGTCCGGCCCTCGTCGCCCGCGTTGCTCTCGCTTGGCGTCGCCTTCTCCGGCGCCGGGGGTGCGCCCCCGGCGTTTTGTCCTCTTTCCGTCTCCCTCTGTCTCTCTCGCCTTGTCTTTTTCCTTTCGCGCCCGTCCCGTCTCTGTTGTCCGGTTTTGGCCTTGTCCTCCTTTTGTCGTCGCTCTGTCCTCGTGCCTTCCCGGTTCTGGGCGGGCTCTTTCTTTGTCTCTCTGTTTTTGGTTTGTGTCCGCCTGTTTCTCTTGTTCTTTGCCTCCTCTTGTTTCCTTTCTCCCCTCCGCCCCTTCCTTGTTGTTCCGGGTTCCGGGTTGGCTTCCCTGCTGGCGGGTTCTCGTCGGTGCCCTCCTGCCTTGGTCCCTCGGGTCGTGCCCCTTGGTCTCCGCGCCCCGGTTCGTCGGTCTCCCTTGTCCCGCGCTCCCGTCTCGTCGCGTCCTGCCGCTCGGTCCGGCGCCGTCCGTTCCTTCTCTTCGGGCGGCTCCCGCTGTCTTTCGGCCCGTGTCGCTTTTGTCTCCCTGTCGTGCCTTGTCTGTCTTCTCGGTTTCTGCCCTTTTCCTTGTCCCCTCTTTTCTCGGGCTGGCTCGCCCGCGTGGTCGGGCCCCCGCTCGGGGTCGCGGCCGCCCTCGCGGTCGTGCCCGCGCTCCCGCCCCCGCCCCGGCCCGCGCGCCCCTCCGGCGCCGGTGCTCGCGCCCCCGCCGCTCCCGCCCCGCCGCCCCGCTGGGCCCGGGCCCCGCCCCGCCCCCGCCTGCGCCTGTGGCCGCTCCCGCTCTCCCGGCGCTGCTCGTCCCGCTCCTCGCTGCCCTTGGGGGTCTGCCGCCGGCCCCCGCTCCCGCCGTTCCCGTCCCGCCGGGTCCGCCTCCCCCCGCGGTCCCGGTTGTTCCGCCGCTCGCGCCCCGGTTGTTCCGCCTGCCGCTTTGGCGGGCGTCCTGCCCCTCCGGGCGCCGCCGCTGCTCGGGGTGTTCCTTCGCCTCTCCCCGCCGCGGTTTTCTGGGGCCGTGGGGGCGGCTGCCCCCGCGTTTCTCGTTCCTTGCCGCGCGCGGCTCCCGCCTTTGGGTTTCGTGGCGTCGCGCGGCGCCGCCTTCCCCGCTTCCCCGTTCGCCGGTCCCGCCCGGCCGTGGTGGCGTCCCTCCTTCGCGCCCCGGCCCGCTGGGTCTCCCCCGGTCCCCTGGCCTGCGTTTTCCGCGGCCTTCTTGGCCCGCTTTCTTCCCCGGCGCCTCCGCGCTCCGCTCCGCGCTCCTTTGCTCGGTTCGCGCCGGGCTCCCTGCCCGTCTCCGCGTCTGCGGCCCGCTTCCCGCGCTCTCCCGGCCTGCCGCCCTGCTCTTCCCTCCTGCGGCGGCGCGGGTTCGTTGTTTTGTTCGGGGTTTGCGCCTCCCGTTGCGGCTTGCGCCTCCGTCTTTCGTCTCCGCGGGCCGCTCCTTTCTGGCTGTCGTGGCCCCTGCCCGCCCTCTCGCGCCGCTCCGTCGCGCGGCCCCCGGGGGCCGCGGCCCGCGCGCTCGCCCGGCGGCTCGCCCTGCTCGGCGCCGTTTCCGCCCCCGCGCGTCTTCTGCTCGCTCCCGCCGCGGTTTCCGTCGGGTCCGTCTCGTCGCCCCTTCCCGGCTTCTCTCCCGGCCTCGGCGGGTGCTCCGCCCCGCCCTCTTGGTTTTCGTGCCGGTCCTCGTCGGGCCGCGCTCGTTCCCCGCTGGGTTCTTCTGGCCGGGGTCGCCGCCCTCCCGCTCTCCGTCGCCCGTCCCCGGGGTGTTCTGCGTGTGGGGCGTTCGCTCCTTGGGCCCGCGCGTGTCCCCCTCGCCGGTTCGCCTTCCCCGCTCCCCCGGCCGTTCGGCCTGCGCCCGCCCCTCCCGCTCGCGGCCGCGGCCCGGGCCCGGCCCGTCGGGGTGGTCCCCCGGGTCTCCGGGGTGGTCCCCGCGGCGGCCGCTTCGGGGGCCGCGCCGCTGCCCCGGGTCGGGGCGTCCCGGCCCCCTTTTCTGCCGCTCCCGCTCGCGCCGCTGCTGCGCCCTCGGCCGCTGTGCTCCCCGGTCCCGTGTTCTTCTGCCCGCCGCCCGCCTTGGCTTTCTTTGCTCCCGGCTCTCCTTTTTCGTCTGTTTCTGTTTCCTCTGCCTCTCGCTTGCGTCTGCTGTCTGCGCCTCTGGTCGCGCCGTTGCGTGTGTCGCCCCCCGTGGGTGCGTCTTTCGTCGTGGCTCCGGTCTTTCGCTCTTGCTTCGTTCCTCTCCCGGGGCGTGCCCCCGGGCTGCCCTTCTCTTGCTTGCCCTGGTTGCTTTTGCTGTGCTTCTGGGCCTGGCTTGGTTCTCCCCTTCTCGCGCTGTTTTCGCTTGCTTTTCTCCGCCTGTTCCCTTCGCCCTTCCCGGTCTTCCTCCGGTGGTGTGGCCGGGCTCTCGTGGTCGCCCCCCCGTTGGGGTTCTCTCTTTTCTTCGTGCTCGGCGGCTCGTGGCTCGCGGCTGCTTCTCCTCTTTGGCCTCTGTCCGTGCTGTGCGTCGGGCGGTTCCTCCGGTTGCGTCCGTTCCTGTTGTTCGTGCCTTCCTCGCTGTGTTTCCTCCTGCTCTCCCTGGCCTCCCCCCGCGCGTGCTGTTGCTTTTCCGCTTGCGCTTGCGCCCGGTCCTCGCCTCTTTCTCTTCCGCCCTCTCGGCTGGCTCCTGCCGCGCTCCCGGCGCTCCGTGTTCCGCTTCCGGCTCTCTTGGGTCCGGGCTTCTTCGGCCTCGTGTCTCGCCTTGGGGTGCCCCCGTCCTCTTCGTGCCGCCGCCGGCCGGTCCTCTGCGCTTGTGTCTTGCCTCCCGGCCGCTGCCCCCGGTGCCGGTGCCGCCCCGTTCCCCCTGCCTCGTCTTGCTGCTTTGTTTGCTCCGCTTCCGGGTGCCGTGGTCTTTTCTCCGCTTGCTTTCCGCTCCGGCTCCCCCCGTTGCGGCTTCGGGCCGCGGCCGTCCCTCCGCCCGCCTTTCGGCCTCGTTCTGGCCCTTCTGCGTTCTTGGTGCTGTCGTTTGGGTTGCCTCCTGCCCCTGCCGCCTTCCTGGCCTTGCTGCCCCGTGTGTTCCGGCCCTCCCTTGCTTTCTTTGTCCTTGTCTTCCTTGCTGCCCTCCTGGTCTCCTCGCGGCGCCGGCGTGCGCCTGCGCCCCCTTTGCGGCTCGTGCTCCCGCCTTTGCGCGCTCCGCGGCTTTCTGCCCCGTTCTCCCCGTGCGCGTTTTGGCTTGCGTCTGTCGCCTTCTTGGGGCCCGTGGTGTCCCCGGCGGGCTTCGGGTGCTCCGCGCCGCTTGCGGCCTTCGTGCTTGGCCCGGCCCCCCTCTGTGCCTGCGCTTCGTCGCTTCGTCGGCTTGGCCGGCTCCTCTCGGCGTTTTGTTGCGGGCTTTTCTCCTCTCGCCGCGCCTTTGCCTCGGTTGCCTCGCCCGGCTGTTCCCTTTGTTTGGTCGGCGGCGTGTGCGGCGCGCTTTTGCGGCTCCCGGCGTTCTTCCCCCCGCTCCTCTCTTGCCTCTTCCCGTTGCGGGCGCGGGCTTCCCGGTTTCTTGTGCCGCCTCCGGCTTGGTTTGGGTTGTGTCTGCTGCCGCCGGGCCGGTTCTTGCTTCTGCGTCGCGGCCGCTTCCGCTTCCTGCGCGCCCTCCCCCCCCCCTGCCTTCGCGTTGGCGGCGGTCGTTTTCGCCCTTCCGCTTTGGCGGCCCTCCTTGTCTGGCGTTCGCTGTGCGCTCTCTCCCGCTCCCCGGCGTCTTCCGTCCCTCCTGCGCCCGCGGCCCTTCCTTCGCGGCCGCGTCGTTGGCTTGCGCTCCTGCCGGCCTCTGCCCTCTCTCTTCTCTCTCCTCCGGGCCCGGCCCTGTCGTCGCGGCCGCCTTGCGTCGGCCGGCCGTGCGTCTGGGTCGTCTCGCTTTTCTTTCTCTTCCGCGCGCCCCTTCGCTTTGCCCTCCCGTCCTTCGCTCCCCGGCTGGTCCGCCTTGCTCTCTCTGCTTCCCGGTGTGTCCTCGCTTCTGTGGCTGCTCCGTCCCCTCTGCTGGCTCGCTTTGCCGCCGTCCGTTTGCGGCTGCGGCCTTCGTGGCCCTTCCGCTCGCGTTTTGGGCGGCCGGGCCCGCTTCGCCCCGGTCTCTCGGTCTTTTGCGCTCTTGCGGCCCGTTGGGGCGGTCGCCTCTGCGTTCGCTTTGCCCCCGGCCTTTTCCGCTCTCCCCCCGTTTTTCCTGTCTCGCTGTTGCGGCGGTCTGTTCCTGCTGCGTCTCCTGTGCTCCCGTCTGCTGCCGTCGCGTTGGCTGCTCGTTTGCCCTTTGTCGCGGCGCCCGTTGCCCTTTCGCCCGCGCTGTGCGGCGCTTGCCCTCGCGCGCCCTTCCTCTTGTTCCGGTCCGTTGGCGCCCTCGTCCCGTTGCGGCGGCTCCCTGGGCGCCCGCGCCTGCGCTGCGGGCCCGTTCCCCGGCTTCTTTGCGCCTTCCGGTCCTTCTTGCCTCTTCCTTTCGCGGCCGCCCGTTCGTTTCGTCGTGGCTCTTGTCCTGCCTTGCCCCGTTGCCTTTGGTCCCCCTTTTTGGCCGTCCGTGCTCCGCTGCCCCTTCTGCCCGCTCGGTTCGCTTCGGCCGCTCGCTTTTGGTCTCGCCCGCCCCTTTGTTCCCTTCCCGCGGCTTTCGCTGGCCCTTGTGGCCTCTGGTTCCCCCTGCTCCTGGGTGTGGGCCCCCCTTTTCCTCGCCGCGCGCTCCCCCTGGCCCTTCCGCCTTCCCGTTGCGTCCGCCCTCTCCTTTCCCCTCCGCTTCCCTCTCCGGTTTGTCTTTTTCCGCCTCCGCCCGCGTCCGCCCCCTCGCCCTTTCCGTTTGCCGGGTTGTCCCTTTTGCCGCGGCGGTGCCGTGGCCGCGCCCCGTGCCGCCCCGTGGCCGCGGCGTGGCCCTCTGGCCCTTTCCCGCCTTTCGGCCGCCCTTCGTCCCTTTTTTTTCCTCCCCTTCCCCTTCCGCTTGCTCCTTCCTTTTGCGTCCCCCTTCCGTGCTTCCCCGGCCCCCTTCCCGCGCCTTTCGCGGGGCCTCTCGCGGTGGTCTCCGCCCTGCGCGGGGCGGCTTCCTTTGCGGTCCGCCTCCTTTTTCGCCCCTGCCCGGGTGCTTTCCGGCTGGTTTTGTTGTTGCCTTTTGCCCTGTGCGTTCTTGCTCCTCGTCCGTCCGTTTTGCGTCCTTCTTGCGGCTCCCTTGTCGCGTTTTTCGCCCGGCTCGTCGTGGTCTCCTCTGTTTGGGTTGCCCGGGCCTCGTTTTTCCGGCCCTTGGTGCCCTCGGGGCTGCTCCTTTTCCTTGTTGTGGCTGCTTTGCGGTGTTTTCCGCCTCTGTTTGTGCTCTCCTTTTGGGGTCTTCGTTTCGTCCGGTCTTTGGGCCGTTTCCCCGGCTTCGCTTTCGCGCTTCTCCCTGTGGGCCCCCCCTCCCGTTTTCGCCCCGCTTTTGGGTCCGTCTCCGCCCCCTCTCCTTTTCGTGTCCCTCTCTTCGTCCTGCCGCGGTGCTTCCCCTTTTGTTCGTGGGGCCGCCTTTGGCGCCCGTTCGGCGCGGCCCGCTCCGGTCCCGTGCGTCGGCGCCCGCGTGGTCGGCTTTCCGGTCGGCTCTGGCTTTCTCTCGTGCGCTTGCGCCTGTTTCGGCCCTTGTTTCTTGCTTTGCTTGCGTCTGGCGGGGTTCGGGTGTCGCGCCTGCTCCCTTTCTCTCCTTCCTGCCTTCGCCCTTCTTTCGGGCCCGTGTTGGCTTCTGCCCGCCTGTCTCTTGCTCTTCTTGCCTCTCCCTCTCTTGTGGTGTCTCTGCTCCCTTGCTTTGCCGTCTGTTTGGCCTTCGTCTCGGCTTCGCCTCGTGTTGCCCTCGCCTTGCGCGCTTTCGGCTGTCGTTGGGCCGTCGCCCTTTTTCCGCCGTCGTTTCGGCCGGTCCGCTCCTTGTCGCCTGCTCTCGCCGCCTTGCGTCTGCTCGTCGGTCCCTCCGCTTCTGCCCTTGTCTCCCTCCTGCCCTGCTTTTCTCTTCGCTCCCGTCCCCGGTTCGCGTCCGTGGTCCCGCTTCCTTCTGTCCCGGCTTCGCTCCCGTCCCCGGTTCGCGTCCGTGGTCCCGCTTCCCTGTGCTCTGGTTTTGGCTCCCGTCCCGGTTCGCGTCCGTGGTCCCGCCCCCCCGTGCCCGCCCTTTGGCTCCCGCCCCCGGTTCGCGTCCGTGGTCCCGCCCCTCTCGGTTGCCTCCTTCGCTCTCGTCCCCGGTTCGCGTCCGTGGTCCCGCTTGCCCGTGGTGTCTTCCCCCTTCCTCCCTCCCGCTTCCGTTTCGTCTTGCTTCCTCTCCTCTGTCGGTTGCGGTTTTGGCGGTTGGCGCGCTTCCGCTTCCCGTCCGGGCCGTCCTGCGCTCTTGGCCTCTCCTTGGGCCTGGTTCGGTTCCCGTCCGGCCCTTGGTCCTCTTGTGCTCGCCCTTCTCGCTCCCTTCTTTTCCTTCCCCTGCCGGTCCCTCTGCCGGCTTCTGGGGGTCCGTGCCGGTGGTTTCTTTTCTTGTGCCCGCGCGTCCCCGTCGGGTTTCTGGGCGCCCGGCGGCGTCGTTCGCTTGCTTGTCTTTGTTGCCTGTCCGCTCGTGTCCCTCCCCCCCTTTCCTCCTCTTTGCCCTTGCTGTGCCCCTTTCTTTGCCTTTCCGTTCCCTTTTGCTTCTCTTGCTCCGTCGGCCGCTGCTGCTCTGGGTCCCTGTTGTTTTGGTCCTCCTGCTCCGCTCTGCCTCTCTTTTGTGCTGCCGGTCCGCGCCCTCGTCGCCCGCGTTGCTCGCGCTGGCGTCGCCTTCTCCGGCGCCGGGGGTGCGCCCCCGGCGTTTTGTCCTCTTTCCGTCTCCCTCTGTCTCTCTCGCCTTGTCTTCTTCCTTTCGCGCCCGTCCCGTCTCTGTTGTCCCTTTTGGGCCTTGTCCTCCTTTTGTCGTCGCTCTGTCCTGTGCCTTCCCGGTTCTGGGCGGGCTCTTTCTTTGTCTTCTGTTTTTGGTTTGTGTCCGCCTGTTTCTCTTGTTTTTGCCTCCTCTTGTTTCCTTTCTCCCCTCCGCCCCTTCCTTGTTGTTCCGGGTTCGGGTTGGCTTCCCTGCTGGCGGGTTCTCGTCGGTGCCCTCCTGCCTTGGTCCTCGGGTCGTGCCCCTTGGTCTCCGCGCCCGGTTGTCGGTCTCCCTTGTCCGCGCTCCCGTCTCGTCGCGTCCTGCCGCTCGGTCCGGCGCCGTCCGTTCCTTCTCTTCGGGCGGCTCCCGGCTGTCTTTCGGACCGTGTTGCTTTTGTCTCCCTGTCGTGCCTTGTCTGTCTTCTCGGTTTCTGCCTTTTCCTTGTCCCTCCTTTTCTCGGGCTGGCTCGCCGCGTGGTCGGGCCCCCGCTCGGGGTCGCGGCCGCCCTCGCGGTCGTGCCCGCGCTCACGCCCCGCCGCCGCCCGCTGGGCCCGGGCCCCGCCCCGCCCCCGCCGCGCCTGTGGCCGCTCCCGCTCTCCCGGCGCTGCTCGTCCCGCTCCTCGCTGCCCTTGGGGTCTGCCCGGCCCCCGCTCCCCGCCGTTCCGTCCCGCCGGGCCGCCTCCCCCGCGGTCCCGGTTGTTCCGCCGCTCGCGGCCCCGGTTGTTCCGCCTGCCGCTTTGGCGGGCGTCCTGCCCCTCCGGGCGCCGCCGCTGCTCGGGGTGTTCCCTTCGCCTCTCCCCGCCGCGGTTTTCTGGGGCCGTGGGGCGGCTGCCCCCGCGTTTCTCGTTCCTTGCCGCGCGCGGCTCCCGCCTTTGGGTTTCGTGGCGTCGCGCGGCGCCGCCTTCCCCGCTTCCCCGTTCGCCGGTCCCGCCCGGCCGTGGTGGCGTCCCTCCTTCGCGCCCCGGCCCGCTGGGTCTCCCCCGGTCCCCTGGCCTGCGTTTTCCGCGGCCTTCTTGGCCCGCTTTCTTCCCCGGCGCCTCCGCGCTCCGCTCCGCGCTCCGTTTGCTCGGTTCGCGCCGGGCTCCCTGCCCGTCTCCGCGTCTGCGGCCCGCTTCCCCGCGCTCTCCCGGCCTGCCGCCCTGCTCTTCCCTCCTGCGGCGGCGCGGGTTCGTTGTTTTGTT
>NW_026019539.1:0-124092 GCF_900185275.1 Solanum verrucosum
GAACAATATGATAAAGAAAAAACTACATGGGATAAAAGATTAAATAAAAAATGGACGCCTAAACCAATAACTGGACAACATGAATTTTTAGATTTAGACTGTATAGCAGACATAAATAAAACAATCCAATTATGGGTAGGATACCCTAAACCCATAAACCCTAAACCCTAACCACTAAACCCTAACCCCTAAATCCTAAACAATAAACCCTAAACTCTAAAGCCTAAACCCTAAACCTTAAACCCTAAGCCCTAAACCCTAAACAATAAACTCCAAACCATAAACCATAAACTATAAACCCTAAATTCTAAACCCTAAACCCTAAACTGTACAACCTAAACCGTAAACGCTGAATTCTAAACTTAAAACCCTAAATGCTAAACTTAAATCCATAAACCCTAAACTCTAAGCCATAAACCCTAAACCCTAAACCCTAAGCTCTAATCCCTAAACTTTAAACCCTAAACCCTAAACACTAAACTGTAAACACTAAACCATAAACCCTAAACTCTAAACCGTAAATCCAAAATCCAAAATCCTAAACACTTAAACCCTAAACCCTAACCACTAAACCCTAACCCTAACCCTAACACCTAAATCCTAAAAAATAAACCATAAACCATAAACTCTAAAGCCTAAACCCTAAACCTTAAATCCTAAGCCCTAAACCCTAAACAATAAACTCCAAACCATAAACCATAAACCCTAAACCCTAAACCCTAAACTGTACAACCTAAACCTTAAACCTAAACCGTAAACCGTAAACCCTGAATTCTAAACTCAAAAACCTAAAAACTAAACTCAAATTCATAAACCCTAAACCCTAAGCCATAAACCCTAAACCCTAAACTCTAAACCCTAAACTCTAAACCCTAAACCCCAAACCCTAAACCCTAAACCCTATACACTAAACCATAAACCATAAACCCTAAACCCTAAACACTAAACTCTAAACCCTAAACCATAAACCCAAAACCCTAAACCCTAGATCAAAAACCCTAAACCATAAACTCTAGCCCTACACCATTAATCCTAAATCGTAAATCCTAAACTCTAAATCCTAAACTCAAAACTCTATACCCTAAACCCTAAACCATAAACCATAAACCATAAACTCTAAACCCTAAAACTTAGCCCTAAACCCTAAACCGTAAACTCTAAATCATAAAACCTAAACCCTAAATCATAAATCCTAAACCCTAAACCCTAAACCCTAACCCTAGCCCTAAACCATTAATCCTAAACCATAGCCCTAAATAATAAACCTAAACCTAAACTCAAAACCCAACACCGTAAATCCTAAACCATAAACCCTAAACTCTAAACTTTAAACCATAAACTCTAAATCCTAAATAGTAAACACTAATACCTAAACCCTAAACTGTTAACCGTAAACCCTATACCCTTAAATCCTAAACCCTAAACCCTAAACCAAAAATAACTAGATACTAAGCCTAAACCCTAAATCCTAAACCGTAAATCCTAAACCCTAAACCGTAAAGCATAAACCCAAACGCCTAAACGCTAAACCTATAAACTCTAAACTCAAAACCATAAAACACACACCCAAACCCTAAACCCTAAATCCAAAATCCTAAACCCTAAACCCTAAACCCTAAATCCAAAATCCAAAATCCTAAACCCTAAACCCTAAATCCAAAATCCTAAACCCTAAACCCTAAACCCATAAACCCTAAACCCTAACCACTAAACCCTAACTCGTAAATCCTAAACAATAAATCCTAAACCCTAAACCTTAAACCCTAAGCCCTAAACCCTAAACAATAAACTCCAAACCATAAACCATAAACCCTAAACCCTTAACTGTACAAAATAAACCTTAAACCTAAACCGTAAACCGTAAACCCTGAATTTTCTAAACTCGAATGTATCATAAGGTCGAGGATTTCTAAGCCTTAAGGCAGATACCCAACCACTCTTATACTAAAGTCCTTTTTATTATTACTCTTTTATTTTCATAATTTATTGTTAACTGTTTGTCTTCTAGATTATATGGTTTTACTTGTTCTAACCATTTTATTCCTAAAATGATATTTTCATTTCCTTGATATATTTTGAATTTTATTACTATTGATACTCCTCCGATGATTATTTCCTTTTCCGTAGTTTCTTCGGTATACATTAATGCTTTTGGTAGTTCGGAGCATGATTGTTCAATAGTTATTATTTCATCTTCCGTTACTAATTCTCTTGTAATATAGTTTTCTTCTCGTCCTGTATCTATTAATATTAGGCGTCCATTTTTTATTTAATCTTTTATCCCATGTAGTTTTTTCTTTACCATATTGTTCATAATTTTCATTATAATATTTTGGATTAAAATTTTTTGGGTTTTTTACTCCTGATGTGCTAGGTTTTTCGCCTATGTCTACGTCTTCTGTATTTACTTCTAAATTCTTTGTATTATCTATGTTTGCTAAAAGTTCCGTATATGTTTCGCTTGTTTCCGAATGTTGTTCTAGATCATCATCGTTTATTTCATCAACTCTTATTTCGGGTAGATTATCTTGGTTATTTTCTTCTTTTTCTCCTAATTCATCTTGTAATTGCAATTTTTCTTTAAATTCAATTATCTCATTTTTTAATTTCGTTTTTTGTTCTTTTTCTTTTTGTTTAATTTCATACATTTCTTTTAATATTGCTAGCTCTTTTTCTAGCTCTATTATTTTAATATTCTTTACTTCTTCTAATTGTTGTACTTCCTTTTTTGCTTGTTGTTTTATTTTTTCAATTTCCGTTCTTCTATCTATTTCTTCATTTTCTTTTGTTATTCTTACCATAGCAGTTAAACTATCTTCTAGTTTTACCGTTCTTTTTCTAACATTAAACTTATATTGTCACCTATTTTCTTATATCTTCTTCCTAGTTTAGAAAATATTATCTTTATTTTTAATCCGTCATAATTTTCATATGTTTTTTCATCTATTGCGTATTCTTCTTTATTC
This sequence comes from Solanum verrucosum, assembly GCF_900185275.1. Taxonomy (NCBI): domain Eukaryota; kingdom Viridiplantae; phylum Streptophyta; class Magnoliopsida; order Solanales; family Solanaceae; genus Solanum; species Solanum verrucosum. The sequence continues at coordinate 2,967 of NW_026019539.1, forward strand.
ATTTATAAATTATGTTGTAGCTTATATTCCAAGTTATTTATTTGTATTTCTAGATAAAAAATAGTCTTTCTTTGTGCTACTATAGATTTGTGACAAATTCCTGCAAATATATTACTATTAAGTCTATTTTGCCTATGTTCTAATTCTTGTCGTTTTTTATATAATTACTTCATTAAGTTTTTGTCTATATTCACTATTCTTGTTATTCATTGTATTTTTAAGTATTGAATATATTTATATTCTATTTTAGATATATTATTTATTAATTGATCTAATATTTTCTAATCTAGAAAGAAGATATAAGAAAATATGTGACAATATAAGTTTAATGTTAGAAAAAGAAACGGTAAAACTAGAAGATAGTTTAACTGCTATGGTAAGAATAACAAAAGAAAATGAAGAAATAGATAGAAAAACGGAAATTGAAAAAATAAAACAACAAGCAAAAAAGGAAGTACAACAATTAGAAGAAGTAAAGAATACTAAAATAATAGAGCTAGAAAAAGAGCTAGGAATATTAAAAGAAATGTATGAAATTAAACAAAAAGAAAAAGAACAAAAAACAAAATTAGAAAATGAGATAATTGAATTTAAAGAAAAATTGCAATTACGAGATGAATTAGGAGAAAAAGAAGAAAATAACCAAGATAATCTACCCGAAATAAGAGTTGATGAAATGAACGATGATGATCTAGAACAACATTCGGAAACAAGCGAAAAATATACGGAACTTTTAGCAAACATAGATAATACAAAGAATTTAGAAGTAAATACAGAAGACGTAGACATAGGCGAAAAACCTAGCACATCAGGAGTAAAAAACCCAAAAAATTTTAATCCAAAATATTATAATGAAAATTATGAACAATATGGTAAAGAAAAAACTACATGGGATAAAAGATTAAATAAAAAATGGACGCCTAAACCAATAACTGGACAACATGAATTTTTAGATTTAGACTGTATAGCAGACATAAATAAAACAATTCAATTATGGGTAGGATACATATCAAAACAATTAATAGATAACAAGATAGTAATAGCAGAGGCACCAGGATACATAGAAAGAACACTTATAGGAACAGTAAAATTATGGCTACAAAATTTAACAAATGAAAGCTTAGCAACTTTAAGAAATAATAAAAAATTTGATGGTGGAATAGCCACTACAACCATGGAAATACTATATAAATATGAAATAACTATAAGAAATGAATTTAGCAGTATGACAACAGAGGTAGAAGAACAAAATAAAGAAAAAATCATAAATCGGAATCTAATGACAAAATTAGCAATATGTAATATGTGTTACATAGATGAATATACATGTGCATTTAGAGAATATTATTATAAAGGAACATATAGCATCGAAGAAAGTAAAGAAATAAGAAAATTATATTTTACAAAATTACCAGAACCTTTTAATTCAAAAGTAATAAAAAGTTGGAATGATGCAGAATTAACAGATACCTTAGGAGCTAGAATAAAATTCTTGCAACGATGGTTTATGGAACTATGTGAAAAGCATAAAGAAGAAATAAAGATGGAAAAAATATTAGTAAAAAACTTAGCATGTTGCAAAAATAAAACAGCACCCCAATTTGGTTGTACGGATAGGTATTATAAAAATAGAAAGAAATATACTAAAAAATATAGATCAAAATACAAATATAAAAAACCAAGAAGAAGGTACTATGTAAAAAATTACAAAACCAAAAGACCATATAGACCAAAAAGAAAACTAACGGAATGTACTTGTTATAATTGTGGAAAATTAGGACATATAGCTAGAGATTGTAAATTACCTAAAAATCCAAAGAAAAAACAAATATCAGAAATAATAATAGACGATGAAAAATATACACAAATAGAATATGTAGATTATGAATTAGAAAGCAATGATAGTATATATGAATTATCGGAAAATGAAATAGATAATGACATAGAAATAGAATCAGATAATGAATCCTATAATATAACAAATGACTGAAGCAGATATACAAACAATAAATAAAGAAAAGAATCAAGACGAAGAATATTTAGAACAAAAAATAATATTTGATAATAGTATATTTGAACAAATAAAAGGAAAAGAATTAGACCTAAGCGTAGCAAAAATATTCGAAATACCAACAGTAAGAAACTGGTTTAAACGACAAAAAGAAGAATATTATGTAGTAAGTCAAAGAGAACATATCATAGATTGCAAATATACTAAAGGAAAGGCCAAAATACCAATAATAAATAAACGAATAATAAATAAAGAAATACAAGATATTAAGGCTAAAAATCCAATTAAATATGTACATTTAGGAGGAACAGAAATATTAATAAAAGCATGTTTTAGAGAAGGGATAGATACACCCATAGAAATATACTTAGCGGATGATAGAATTATACAACCCATAGAAAAAAGTGTAATAAGTGCAGTAAGAGGTAACCTCATATACCAAAAATTTTAATTTATAATAAGTGCTAATTACTCAGTAGCAATAAATGACAGAAATATAGATAAATCGTTATTATTATATTGGAGAATGTCAGGAATAGAATTAGCCCCAGGAAGTAAAATATTTACAGCTAGATGTAAAAACTTATACGTTCTAACAACAAAACATAAAATAACAGCAAAAAATAAAATAGATAAAATAAAAATAGAAGATCCCTTTGAAAGAATAGTTACAGTCATAGATAAAAACGATTATAGTTATAATGAAATTGATATAGAAGAAGATTTAGAAATAGTAAAAGAAAGACTAAGCACATCGAAAAGAATAAACGATGAGATACCCCAAACATCATCGAAAATGAGTACCTCAAGGAGAATAGATAAAACCCCACAAAAATCAATAGAAGAAGATATAAAACCACATCATTACTACATAACGGGAATAATGGAACAACGAAAATATTTAATATTAATAGATACAGGACGAGAAGAAAACTATATTACAAGAGAATTAGTAACGGAAGATGAAATAATAACTATTGAACAATCATGCTCCGAACTACCAAAAGCATTATTGTATACCGAAGAAACTACGGAAAAGGAAATAATCATCGGAGGAGTACCAATAGTAATAAAATTCAAAATATATCAAGGAAATGAAAATATCATTTTAGGAATAAAATGGTTGGAACAAGTAAAACCATATAATCTAGAAGACAAACAGTTAACAATAAATTATGAAAATAAAAGAGTAATATTTTATTGTAGTATTCTTTTACTAAGTGTCTTTTAATTTTTGGTAGTGTGAAATTCATGGTAAAATGTAATAGTATTTATTGTAATATTCTTCCGATAGTTGTTTTAATCTGAATATTTCTTTAATATTATTTATGATATATTCAAGATATAACATATCTTCGGTTCTTTGGTACATATATAAATTTTCCTTCATTAATTGTTCTAATAGTTTTATATCTTCCATAGCTTCTATCCAATATTGTAAATATTCGTAATTCATTTTAATCTGAATTTATTTCTAAATCGTACCATTCTATTCTTTCATTATCTAAATATAGATCTTGTAAATCTATTTCATACCATTCTTGATTTAATATATTTTCTGATTCGTAGTCATCAAATATTTTTTCCCATATGATTCTTCTTAACTCAATTATTTCTATACCGTTAAGTATATATAATATTAAAGTTTCATAATTTTTTATCATCTCGTCATGCATATATGTAATCATGTTCTTTATTATGCAGATTTTTCAATTATTCCTTCCTATCATATTCATAATCGATTAAATTCATATTAGATTATTATGAACTAGATTATTTTTATCATGTTTTCCTGTCACTACTAGCATCGTACTTTAGCGGATACTTTCTTCTTATCAGCGCCTCAACTTTGTTTACTCCCCTAAACGGCTTCCTCGCCTACCGGTTTCAACATTAGGATGGCATAGTATAGAAGTTTTCTCCCTGTTTCCAGTGTGCTAATAAACTAGAAATCATGATTCAAATAATTCTAATACATAATAACTAACATAAATTTATTCAATCATATATATGATATTCAGAAATATATGAAATTAGTTCCGCATATTTTTTGAACAAAATACCTTTGCCTCTTGCTTAGCCATGCTATCTGAAATATCTGACTGGATTTCAGATTTATCCATTAACTTTTTAAGTAATTAGTATCTTAAGAGAGTTTTTTGAGAAGAGAGTTTTTATTTATGTTAGGCAATGCCTGCCTTATAATATTTACATCCGATTCCTTATATAGACATACAAACTTACTATTCTAAATACTTATCCTAACACGTTTTTTACACCTGTCCACTACTATTTACTACTATTCATGACTACTATTCATGAATAGTTCCTATTTTATCTTATTAAGACTTATTTACACCTAACTTTTACACTTGTCTAATATGCACATGCATGCTACTTTTTACTTTACGACTTTTATTTACAATCTACACTATCTACATTTGTCATTATTTGATGACACAAGACCCATACCTACTTCATATCTACCTTATGACACATATCTTTACATATCTTGACAACTTTACATTATTACATATCTTCCTTCCGTTCTTATCTTTGACATAACTTTTTCCGCTTATCTTCTTCTTGTTTTCTTCCTCGTTAATTATTCTAGCTGGACATCTGGAATTATATTATCTTCTCCGTTGCACTTTGAACATATATGGTCCGGATATTTATGACCAATTAGTTTACAATATCTGGTTAATAATTCTGCTGAAATAAATCCTTCTTTTAATGCTCGTGTCGTAGGTCGTTCTTCTGGCTTAAGTAATGATAAAATCCATCTCTGGACTTCATCCATATCTACTTTCCTTAGCTCTCTTGAATTGGAATAAATCATTAACTGGTCTCTTGCATAGTAGCTCCATATAGCATTTCCATTTAAATAATTATTTGCTAACTCTTGTATGATAGTTGATATACCAATTATTCTTTTGTTGGCATAAAAACTTGGTATCTCTATTTTGCATATCTCTTCTTGTTGTCCGATGTCCTCGGGTATAATCATATCTTTAGTCAATCCTATCTTGATAACCTGTATCGGAGGCTTTATCTCCTCATATAATATCTACGCTGGTGCCGTATAGAATTTTATATAAAATAAATTTCCTTTCGTAACTCTTTTGTATGTGATAAATGCTTTGTATAGTTCTGGTATTCCACTAACTTCTTCTCCGTCATATGTATATACAGTATTTAGTAATCCATAGTTATAACATGTCCTTACTAAGTTGGCGTTAGTTTTTGGTTGTGCAATTAGTTTATTATAACCTTGCAATCTTTGGGTTAAATAATCTTGGTTTGGTTCTTTTGTAGTTGATCTGGGATTGCGGTTTAAATAGGTTTGAATTTTGTGGATGTTTTCAATATAGGTTCGTGTGATGTAATTATATGTCTTTTTCTCATTTTGATTTTGTAAACTATCTGCGTATGTAGATGTTTGTGGTTCTATGGATACGTGTCTAGGTGTCCTTTGGGTAAATGGTTTTGCAAATAGCTGGTTTAAGTTAGCATTTTTAAGTTGTTTATCGCTAACTTGTTTGCTTGTACATGCATCTGTATTTAAACAAACGTTATGGGTTTTAAGGAGTTTCCCATCGTCTCCTTTTAGCTCTGGATTTTTTTCCGTCTTCCGGTTGACGTAGCTCCGCATTTTTATAGTCATGCTGCTGACTAGCTTTAGACTTCAGATTATCTTCATTAGTCTTTAGCTTTTGTATCTCGTTGTCCATACTGTCCACTTTTATACAAAGTGTAGTAATGGCTTTGAGTAGTTTTTCAATTGTATCTTCTTCCTCAGTCTCAGTCTGAGTAGCTTTGTCTTGATAAGTAATCTGCAATAACATTCTTATCAGTTTTTATTACTTCAATTGTAAATGTAAAATTTAAAACTACGGAACCAACTGGTTTCACACCGGGAGAACAAGATCCGGAGCAACGACCCCAACAGTTTGGAAGATATCTTGAGAAAAGTGAATAAGTGATTGTCTGATAATGACCTGGTCTTGTAGTCAGTCATTTTCTTACGTTGGTAGTATATGGCCCTTTACTTCCGTCTGTCTTCATCGTATTAAGCCAACATAGACCCCATAGTGGTTTCAGTGACCGATAGGTATAGTAATAAAGGCTTCCTGTCGAAGCTGTCTGGGGCAGGAGAAAACTCATATTAAGCACTGCCCCAGCCAGCCGGATCGACCAACAAATGATAGGCCAGAGAGATGGGCTCATTCGACTAATCAGTGATCCCTGGGCCTACCTAACTAAATGCTAAACTCAAATCCATAATCCCTAAACCCTAAGCCATGAACCCTAAACCCTAAACTCTAAACCCTAAACTCTAAACCCTAAACCCTAAACCCTAAACCCTAAACACTAAACCCTAAACCCTAAACACTACACTCTAAACCCTAAACCATAAACCCAAAACCCTAAACCCTAAATCAAAAACCCTAAACCGTAAACCCTAGCCCTAAATCATTAATCATAAACCCTAAACCTAAACCATTTATCCTAAACCCTAAACCCTAAACCTAAACCATAAACCCTAAACTCTAAATCCTAAATCGTAAACACTAATACCTAAACCCAAAACTGTAAACCCTAAACCATAAACCATAAACCCTATACCCTTAAATCCTAAACCCTAAACCCTGAACCATAAAAACCTAGATCCTAACCCTAAACCCTAGCTCCTAATCAGTAAAGAGTAAATCCTAAACCCTAAAATTTACAACCTAAACCCTAAATCACAAACCTTAAACTTGAAGCCTTAAACACTAAACCGTAAAGCATAAACCCTAGCGCCTAAACCCTAAACCTATAAACTCTAAACTCAAAACCATAAAACATACACCCTAACCCTTAACCCAAAATCCAAAATCCTAAACCTTAAACCCTAAACCCATAAACCCTAAACCCTAAAGACGAAAACCTAACCCAAAATCCAAAACAAAAAACTCTTAACCGTAAACTCTAAAGCCTAAACCCTAAACCTTAAACCCTAAGCCCTAAACCCTAAACAATAAACTCCAAACCATAAACCATAAACCCTAAACCCTAAATTCTAAACCCTAACCCTAAACTATACAACCTAAACGTTAAACCAAAACCGTAAATCGTAAACCCTATATTCTAAACTCAAAACCCTAAATGCTAAACTCAAATCCATAAACTCTAAACCCTAAGCCATAAACCCTAAACCCTAAACTCTAAACACTAAACCCTAAACCCTAAACCCTAAACACTAAACTCTAAAACCTAAAGCATAAACCCAAAACCCTAAACCCTAAACCCTAAATCAAAATCCCTAAACCGTAAACCCTAGCCCTAAGCCATTAATCCTAAACCCTAATACTAAACCATTAATCCTAAACCCTAAACCTAAACCATAAACCTTAAACTCTAAACTATAAACCATAAACTCTAAATCCTAAATTGTAAATGTCACGACCCAAGCCTAGGGCCTAGACGTGACATGGCGAATGAGGAACCCGAAGGAACCCCAAACAAGCCTCTCAAACTTGTCATCACACTTCATCGGTCGCGGAAGTACATTCAACATTAATTAACGGGAAATAGGGACTAAGGGTAAACCATTTCAAAATGACATCATAAAACAAGAGTCAAGCTCATTTACAAAATACTTGTCCAACGCACACCTCTACATACATAGATAGGACGGGGCCATGACATACTACCGGCTCCCCTCATAGTCAAAATACAATTGCAAGCTGAAGTCTCAAAACATAGGAGTAGGAAACATAACATAGCCCTCGAATCATTGAGGACTCACCAACAACCCGAATAAGCACCGTACTAGCCACGTGAATGGAGAGAAGGATCAAGAGTAGCTCCGGTCCCTACATAGTGACATCATGTAGGCAAAATATGCGTTAGTACTTGGAATGTACTAAGTATGCGGGGTGCAACACAACAATAGACAAGGACACAATCGAAATACAAGAAATAGTTTCATAGGCATTATGAATAACAATATGAGGATGCATGATCAAAGTGAAGTCAAAACATGTTTAAGTAAATCTATACTAATAGTAGATATCATATGTGTATGCATGATCCAACCAATCTATAACCCCAACTTGGGATGGGGGATGCCGTTCACACCCGGACACCTTGGTGGCAAGGTATAAGCCCCTCACATGGTTGATGTTGGTCACACCCCAAGCATCCTAGGTGGTGAAATATAAACCTCTCACATGGTTGATGTTGGTCACACCCCACGCATCCTAGGTGGTGAGATATAAACCTCTCACATGGTTGATGTTGGTCACACCCCAAGCATCCTAGGTGGTGAGATATAAACCTCTCACATGGTTGTCCGGTTCTTTTCCCCCGGACCGGGCATGGTCATGCAACACTTTATATAGGAAATTCCCATTAGGCTCTAATGCAATATCACGTATGGAATGAACTTATACACAAGCTTAGTTTGTCATAAATACATCTCTGGATTTCCATACATCTGATAACTCAAGCTTTAAAGCATCGATTCATCAATTCTCCATAGTTGGACATTTTGTCAAACACCTTGAAGGCATGTAATGGAATCAAAGAGCATGGAAAATAGGGTAGTAATTATGCAGCCAAACCAGTGAACAACCTACAACAACACATTTTTAACACCCACAATACCACATGAAAATCTCCACATCCATTCCAAAATTTAGGTTCAATTTCTAGAGTCACAACATTCTCAAAACAATCACTTTTCATGTTTAAAATTCAATGTGCAGGAAATTATTACAAAGAACAAGACTAATCTATGAATCTTAACTTAAACCATGAATTAGTGAGTAGAATAGAGTCTAGGCATTATGGGTGGAAGGACCCATGAGTTCAACACCACATACCTTGAGTTTTTATGAAGGTCTTGAGAGTGTCTTCAATGGAAGCTTGGAACTTGGAGCAAGAGTCTCTTCAATCTTGAGGAAGGTTTTGGATTAGGGTTCTTGAGAGAACTTGAGAGAAAATGTGTCTAAGTATGGGAGAGGTGTTTTGGGAAATGTTTTTGAGATGGGAATTGAACTAATGGTATATAGGAAATAACATATGCCCTTAGGAAAAATGGTCCAACACTTAGGAAAAAAAATGAGACGGGTGAACAGTAAAAACGCTCACTGGAAATTGCCTTTCCTGCCGGACAGATTTTACGAAAATGGGCATAACTTCTTCGTCCGAACTCCGAAAGAGGTGAAACGAAGTGCTTTAGGTAGCTAACTCAAAGGGGTTTCCATGGATATGTTATTGGCCACCCAATAATTTGTGTGCTAGGAGATATGACCCTCCAAAGTAGACCCTCGAAAAAGGCTTCACTTGGAAATTTCGGATTTATATACGGTTGCTCTAAAATTTGGGTTAGACCCATTTCCCACTCAATTTGACCCCCTAAACAGGAATATGAAGTCGGATTTTCGAAAAACGAAACGGATTTTTTTTACATAGCTAAACAAGTTTCCGGTAACATCCGAAGCACATTTTTAAGAACTTTTTGGGTCATTTCAATATCTCCCCCTTGGGAACATTCGTCCCCGAATGTGGAAGAGACGTACAAGGCAAGACTTAGTAAGAACATATCAGCCCCAACATGAATGCATAAATTTTATTTAAACATCACTTCAAGATTTCAAAACTTAGTGTAAAGCATCCATAACTCATCAATTTAAACATATATGCACATTAATGATTCAGGGGCTGAAATGTAAGACTCAATGGAGTACAAAGGACTTGATTTAATACCTTAGGCTTGAGTGGAGTTGAATAGATAAGGATAACGTCTTTGCATGTCTGCTTCGGCCTCCCAAGTAGCACTCTCCACTTGTTGATTTCTCCAAAGCACCTTAACGGACGCCACTTCTTTGTTTCTCGACCTTTTAACTTGTCTATCTAAGATCTGAACCGGGACTTCTTCATACGTCAAATTATCTTCTACAACACCCACAACCTCAAGAGGTACAATAGCGTTAGGATCACTAACACATTTCCTCAACATCGATACATGGAATACCGGATGAACTAATTCCATCTCCTTGGGCAACCCCAACTCATAGGCTACTTTACCAACCCTTCTTATTATCTCATAAGGACCGACATACCTAGGACTTAATTTCCCCTTCTTACCAAAACGTACCACACCTTTCATTAGAGAAACTTTCAAATAAACCCAATCACCCACTTTGAATTCAAGATCCCGTCTCCTCACATCGGCATAAGACTTTTGACGACTTTGGGCTGTTTTCAACCTCTCCCTAATCATCCTTACCTTCTCAAGAGCATCCATGACCAGATCCGGATCCAACAAGGCCACCTCTCCAACTTCAAACCACCCAACCGGTGACCTACACCGTCTATCATAAAGTGCCTACCGATACTAGAATGATAACTATTGTTGTATGCAAATTCAATCAAAGGAAGATGATCATCCCAACTACCTTTCAACTCCAATACACAAGCTCTAAGCATATCCTCCAAGGTTTGAATTGGTCTTTCGGCTTGGCCATCCGTTTGAGGGTGGAAGGCCGTGCTAAGCTTTACCTTTGTACCAAGACCCCTTTGGAATGACTTCCAAAAGTGAGAAGTGAATTGGGCACCATGATCCGAGATGATAGACAAAGGAATCCCATGCAACCTTACCAATTCATGAATGTACAACTTGGCATACTCTTCAGCCCCGTAAGTAGTTTTAACCGGTAGGAAATGAGCCGACTTTGTCATCCAATCAACCACCACCAAAACCGAATCAAAGCCTCTTCTAGCCTTGGGTAAGCCCACTACAAAATCCATGTTGATTTCTTCCCACTTCCAAGTAGGTATCTCAATGTCTTGAGTTAGGCCACCCGGCCTTTGATGTTCGGCCTTGACTTGTTGACAACTATGGCAACCCGAAACAAATTTTGCAATGTCCTTCTTCATACCGCCCCACCAATACACATCCCTCAAGTCTCTATACATCTTTGTTGACCCCGGATGAATAGAATAAAAAGAATTATGAGCCTCATCAAGGATTCTTTCTCTCACACCATCCACACAAGGAACACATAATCTACCTTGGTACCTAAGGGCACCATCTCCCCCTTGGGAGAAAACCTACACCTTACCACTACTCACCGAAGCCTTTAATTCTACCAAAGAAGGATCAAGATCTTGCTTGACTATCACCTCATCAACCAAGGAAGACCTTGAACCATCAACAACAACTACTCCTCCACTATCCACACCTTCTAACCTAACTCCCAATTTGGCCAGCCGATGGACCTCCTTAGCCAACTCTTTACTACCTTCCTCCACATGAGCCAAGCTACCCATGGACACTCTACTCAATGCATCCGCCACCACATTAGCTTTCCCCGGATGATAGTGAACACTCATATCATAATCCTTAAGAAATTCTAACCACCTCCTTTGTCTCAAGTTAAGATCTTTTTGCGTGAACACATATTGGAGATTCTTATGGTCGGTGAAGATATCAACATGCACCCCATACAAATAATGACGCCAAATCTTTAAAGCAAAAACCACGGCGGCCAATTCAAGATCATGGGTTGGGTAATTTTTTTCATGAACCTTAAGTTGCCTAGAAGCATAGGCTATAACCTTACCACTTTGCATCAACACACAACCCAAACCAATACGGGAAGCATCACAATAAACAACAAAACCTTCTAACCCATCCGAAAGTGACAAAATAGGAGCGGACACAAGCCTTTCTTTCAATGTTTAGAAGCTTTCCTCACACTCATCCGACCACACAAATTTAGCCTTCTTTTGAGTCAACTTAGTCATAGGAGAAGCAAGAGAAGAAAACCCTTCCAGAAATCTCCTATAATAACCCGCTAAACCCAAGAAACTCCTTATATCCGACAGGGTCAAAGGTCTAGGCCAATTCCTAATAACATCGGTCTTCTTAGGATCCACCTTAATACCATCCCCGACACCACATGGCCTAGGAAAGCAACTTCCTTCAACCAAAACTCACACTTTTCATATTTAGCGTACAACTTCTCTTCCCTCAATCTTTGGAGTACAACCCTCAAGTGACCCTTGTGCTCTTCCTCACCCCGAGAATAGATCAAGATGTCATCTATAAACACCACCACAAAAGAATCAAGGTAGGGTTTGAAAACCCTATTCATCAAATCCATAAAGAGAGTCGGAGCATTAGTCAACCCGAAATACATCACCACAAACTCATAGTGCCCATACCTAGTACGAAAGGCCGTCTTGAGAATATCACACTCTCTCACCTTCACTTGATGATACCCTGATCGAAGATCAATCTTAGAGAAGTGACTAGCCCCATGCAATTGGTCAAATAAATCGTCAATCCTTGGAAGAGGATACCTATTCTTGACGGTGACCCTATTAAGTTGCCGATAATCAATACACATTCTAAGAGACCCATCTTTCTTCTTCACAAACAAAACCAGAGCACCCCAGGGAGAATGACGAGGTCTAATAAACCCTTTCTCTAACAAATCTTTTAATTGCTCTTTCAACTCTTTCAACTCCGCCGGGGCCATACGGTAAAGGGGGATAGAAATAGGTTGAGTATCGGGAAGGAGGTCTATACCAAGATCTATCTCCCTTTCGGGAGGGACACCTGGAAGGTCTTCTGGGAAGACATCTAGAAACTCATTAACAACCGGAATAGACTCAATAGGAGGGACTTTAGACTCCACATCATTGACTCTCACAATATGGAACAAGCACCCTTCTATGGGCTTTAATGCAAGAAATGAATTTCCCCTTCACCACAACATCCCGGCTCTCCCACTCAAGGACGGGTTCATTAGGAAATCGGAACTTGACTTTACGAGTCCTACAATCAATAGAAGCATAATATGCATGCAACCAATCCATCCCAAGAATAACATCAAAATCCACCATGTTCAACTCAACAAGATCGCAAGGCAACAACTTATTCAATATGCAAACCGGACAATTTCTATACATTTTTCTAGCGACAATAGAGACACCAATGGGAGTAGATACTTCATATGACTCATGCAACAATTCCGACTTGACATGAAATTTTCTAGCAACTAAGGGGGTAACAAAGGAAAGGGTGGCACCCGGATCAATCAAAGTATAAACATCAAGATCAAAGATTTGCAACATACCGGTCACCACATCCGGGGTCTCATTAACACCTTGTCTACCATGCAAAGCATAAAATCGATTGTCCCTTGGGGCACCACTTTGAGAAGCACCTCTACCCAAATGAGTAGTGTTAGCACTTCGGACCTTGTTGCAGATCTTGGGACACTCAAACCTCTTATGACCCACTTCTCCACATTCAAAGCAAGCACCCGAACCCTTCATGCAAGGACCACCATGCTTCCTCCCACACTTAGGGCATACATCCATAGAACCCACTTCACCTCCCCCTTGAGGTCTAGGAACATTGATAGCAAATCCCCGGTTGACATGAGGGTTTCCTCGGCCTTGATGAAATCTAGCACCCTTAGGGAACCTATTCTCCAATCGGGCCCTCTTGGCCTCGTGCCCCCTTTTCTTCCTCAATTTCTCCTCCTCCATTTGCTCGACATAAGTCATCAACCGAGACAAATCCATATCTCCAATGAGCATAGCGGACCGACACTCCTCACTAACCAAGTCGGACACACCCATCACAAATTTGTTCATCCTCGACCTAGAGTCGGCCACCAAGTGAGGTGCATACTTGGAGAGTTGGACAAATTTGAGGGCATACTCCCTCACACTCATAGCTCGTTGCTTCAAGTTCATGAACTCCACCAACTTTGCCTCCCTAAGCTCAAGAGGGAAGAACCTATTAAGGAAAGCAAGTTTAAACTCCTCCCACAACACCACATAGCCATTACCTTTCTCGCCATTCCATTGATCAAACCAAATTTGAGCAACCCCCTTGAGTTGGTAGGCCGCCAATTTCGCCTTCTTAGAAGCACCAACATCCATAATGGTCAAGATTTTGCATACCTCATCAATGAACTCTTGCGGGTCCTCATCCAACTTTGAACCATGGAAGACCAGAGGGTTCATCCTCATGAAATCTCTCACCCTTTCCCCCGGGGTGGTAGTTCGAGGAGCTTGGGCTCCTTGTTGCACTTGGTTAGCTACCACTTGTGCAAGCATGGTGAGTGCATCACGGAGCTCACCATTGGTGGGTGGATCTTCCGGTGATCGGGCCCGTCTTCCCCTTATGTTTGGCATGATGATCTAGCAATCCAAAGAACAAGCGTTAAGGAGGAATCACCTTATCGCACTCTAAGCACGACATAGAACATGAAGAAGGGAAACCTTTCCTAAAACGTTTTGTAGCCTCCCATTCATAGTCGTGGCGCGCTTCACAACCATGACTAGGACTCTACTCAACACGGTGTGTTGGACTCTGAGGATTTAACAACCTAGTGCTCTGATACCAAGCTTGTCACGACCCAAGCCTAGGGCCTAGACGTGACATGGCGAATGAGGAACCCGAAGGAACCCCAAACAGGCCTCTCAAACTTGTCATCACACTTCATCGGTCGCGGAAGTACATTCAACATTAATTAACGGGAAATAGGGACTAAGGGCAAACCATTTCAAAATGACATCATAGAACAAGAGTCAAGCTCATTTACAAAATACTTGTCCAACGCACACCTCTACATACATAGATAGGACGGGGCCATGACATACTACCGGCTCCCCTCATAGTCAAAATACAATTGCAAGCTAAAGTCTCAAAACATAGGAGTAGGAAACATAACATAGCCCTCGAATCATTGAGGACTCACCAACAACCCGAATAAGCACCGTACTAGCCACGTGAATGGAGAGAAGGATCAAGAGTAGCTCTGGTCCCTACATAGTGACATCATGTAGGCAAAATATGCGTTAGTACTTGGAATGTACTAAGTATGCGGGGTGCAACACAACAATAGACAAGGACACAATCGAAATACAGGAAATAGTTTCATAGGCATTATGAATAACAATATGAGGATGCATGATCAAAGTGAAGTCAAAACATGTTTAAGTAAATCTATACTAATAGTAGATATCATATGTGTATGCATGATCCAACCAATCTATAACCCAAACTTAGGATGGGGGATGACGTTCACACCCGGACACCTTGGTGGCAAGGTATAAACCCCTCACATGGTTGATGTTTGTCACACCCCAAGCATCCTAGGTGGTGAGATATAAACCTCAAACATGGTTGATGCTGGTCACACCCCAAGCATCCTAGTTGGTGAGATATAAACCTCTCACATGGTTGATGTTGGTCACACCCCAAGCATCCTAGGTGGTGAGATATAAACCTCTCACATGGTTGTCCGGTTCTTTTCCCCCGGACCGGGCATGGTCATGCAACATTTTATATAGGAAATTCTCATTAGGCTCTAATGCAATCTCACGTATGGAATGAACATATACACAAGAGCTTAGTTTGTCATCAACACATCTCTGAATTTCCATTCATCTCATAACTCAAGCTTTAAAGCATCGATTCATCAATTCTCCATAGTTGGACATTTTGTCAAACACCTTGAAGGCATGTAATGGAATCAAAGAGCATGGAAAATAGGGTAGTAATTATGCAGCCAAACCAGTGAACAACCTACAACAACACCTTTTTAACACCCACAATACCACATGAAAATCTCCACATCCATTCCAAAATTTAGGTTCAAGTTCTAGAGTCACAACATGCTCAAAACAATCACTTTTCATGTTTAAAATTCAATGTGCAGGAAATTATTACAAAGAACAAGACTAATCTATGAATCTTAACTTAAACCATGAATTAGTGAGTAGAATAGAGTCTATGCATTATGGGTGGAAGGACCCATGAGTTCAACACCACATACCTTGAGTTTTTATGAAGGTCTTGAGAGTGTCTTCAATGGAAGCTTGGAACTTGGAGCAAGAGTCTCTTCAATCTTGAGGAAGGTTTTGGATTAGGGTTCTTGAGAGAACTTGAGAGAAAATGTGTCTAAGTATGGGAGAGGTGTTTTGGGAAATGTTTTTGAGATGGGAATTGAACTAATGGTATATAGGAAATAACATATGCCCTTAGGAAAAATGGTCCAACACTTAGGAAAAAAAATGAGACGGGTGAACAGTAAAAACGCTCACTGGAAATTGCCTTTCCTGCTGGACAGATTTTACGAAAATGGGCATAACTTCTTCGTCCGAACTCCGAAAGAGGTGAAACGAAGTGCGTTAGGTAGCTAACTCAAAGGGGTTTCCATGGATATGTTATTGGCCACCCAATAATTTGTGTGCTAGGAGATATGACCCTCCAAAGTAGACCCTCGAAAAAGGCTTCACTTGGAAATTTCGGATTTATATACGGTTGCTCTAAAATTTGGGTTAGACCCATTTCCCACTCAATTTGACCCCCTAAACAGGAATTTGAAGTCAGATTTTCGAAAAAACGAAACGGATTTTTTTTTATATAGCTAAACAAGTTTTCGGTAACTTCCGAAGCACATTTTTAAGAACTTTTTGGGTCACTTCAGTAAACACTAATACCTAAATCCAAAACTGTAAACCCTAAACCATAAACCATAAACCCTATACCCTTAAATCCTAAACCCTAAACCATAAAAACTTAGATCCTAACCCTAAACCCGAACTCCTAAACAGTAAAAAGTAAATCCTAAACCCTAAACTTTAAAACCTAAACCCTAAATCACAAACCTTAAACTTGAAGCCTTAAACCCTAAACCGTAAAGCATAAACCCTAACGCCTAAACCCTAAACCTATAAACTCTAAACTCGAAATCATAAAACATACACCCTAACCCTAAACCCTAAATCCAAAATCCTAAACCCAAAACCCTAAACCCATAAACCCTAAACCCTAACGACTAAAACCTAACACTAAATCCAAAACAAAAAAATCTAAACCGTAAACTCTAAAGCCTAAACCCTAAACCTTAAACCCTAAGCCCTAAACCCGAAACAATAAACTCCTAACCATAAACCATAAACCATAAACCTAAACCCTGCATTCTAAACCCTAAACCCTAAACTATACAACTTAATCCTTAAACTTAAACCGTAAACCGTAAAACCGAAATTCTAAACTCTAAATCCAAAACCTAAACCGTAAACCCTAAACCCATAAACCCTAAACCCTAACCACTAAACCCTAACCCCTAAATCCTAAACAATAAACCCTAAACTCTAAAGCCTAAACCCTAAACCTTAAACCCTAAGCCCTAAACCCTAAACAATAAACTCCAAACCATAAACCATAAACCATAAAACCTAAATTCTAAACCCTAAACCCTAAACTATACAACCTAAACCTTAAACCTAAACCGTAAACGCTGAATTCTAAACTTAAAACCCTAAATGCTAAAGTCAAATTCATAAACCCTAAACCCTAAGCAATAAACCCTAAACCCTAAACTCTAAACCCTAAAACCTAAACCCTAAACATTAAACTCTAAACCCTAAACCATAAACCCAAAACCCTAAACCCTAAATCCTAGGGAGGCAGAAATTGCAGGACACAGTTCACAAGTCCAAACACCATCAGGAGCATGGAGAACAGGACAAAGGACAGGGCAATAATGTTAATCATAATTTCCCAAAAATCTCTAGCAACTTTGAGAAACAATCCCAACCTCCCAATAGGAACAAAATAGGAGATCAAAATACTTCCGGACCAACTGTCAATAAACCCCAAGGCTCTCAGAACCACTCAAAGAAAGAAAAAATCCCTGAACCTGCTCCGTTTACAGTGATCCAGACCTTTGCAGCAAAACTCAAACAAAACCAAAATCAAAAAGTAGATTCTTTAAATCTCGAAGCCCATGAGTTTACTACCAGGCAGGGTCTACCAGCTGTGATATTCAAAAGGGATGATTTTCATCAAAATCTTGTTACGGACTGCAAGTTCACCTTAATTGGGAAATTTAGCACTACTATGCCCAAACACGAGTTAATAAGAAAAAACTTTATCCTTCAAACTCAACTGTCTGGGGGTGTGAAAATTTTGCATTTTAACTCAAGGCATGTCTACATTGATCTGGATAATGATTTGGACTATAACATTGTGTGGAGTAAACAATAAATGACGATTGAGGGACAACTAATGAGAATCCAAACGTGGACTCCTACATTCAGGCCTGAACAGGAAACTCCTATAGTCCTTATTTGGATAACCTTACCTGAGCTCCCTTGGCATTGCTACAAAAAAGAGTTTGTTACTATTCTATTGAAACCAATTGGGAAAGTGTTATATCTTGACTCTCCGACAGCTCAAAAGACTAGAGGAAGTGTGGCAAGGGTAAAGGTCCAAATTGATCTCACCAAGGCAAGACCCCCACATGTTTGGATAGGCATTGATGAAGATGATTATAACATAGGAAGATGGCAACAAGTGCAATATGAAGGTGTACCAGAATACTGCATGTATTGCAAACATCAAGGGCATCATGAATATGAATGCAACATCAAGAAAAGAGATGAGGAACACAAGAAAAAGAAAGAAGCAGAGAACGAGAAGAAAAGCAAAACCAGAACTGAGCAAGGAAAAGACAATAGAAAGGAGAAAGACAATCAGAATAACAGAGATGCAGGCCACAGTACTAGAGACACAAACCAACAACAACAATCAGGGCAAGCTAACAATCAACAGGAAGAGCAGTGGCAGGTACAAAGGAGGAAACACAACATAATCAATCACAACACTGAGGACAGATTGACCTCACCTCAGGACAAGGAACCTACCAACACACAACAACAACAGCAAGGTAAGTCAGGTAAAGATACTATTATCAGTCATAGTACTTATATTAATCTGGAATCACAGGATCAAAGTGAAAATCAAGAAAATGAAGGAGTACAAAACACTGCCAGTAAATCAGTCAAACAAAGCCATCTTGGTGAAGGATCAGGCAAATCTAATCAGCCTGGTTCACCAAAAAAAGCAGAAAAAACAAAATACTGAGGCTTTGAATGACTTACAAGGCAGTAAACATGCTCTAGAAAAATCAGGTAACACTCAAAGCAGAGAAGAGACTACAAAGGCAGGTATTGACTCTATGCTCCCATCCCCTACACCTCTTAATAATGTTGTTGTGAATGATGTTGAGGAAGCTGTTGGAGGTATGGAAGGGAGGGTACAGTAGATACACACTAACCTGCAGGATGGGGTGTCTAAAGGGGGAGGAAATTGACTCATGTTCTGCATGAGGTTGTGGATAATGACCATAGGAATGACTCTAGAGCTCCTGCTACCCCTAAATCAAATCTAGACATGGCAGACCAGCAAGAAGTTCAGAAAGAAAATGATCTGATAACTGATACAGGGCAGCAGAAATCCAATAATAAATCTAGAGGAAGGCTGAGCAAAAAGAAAAGAGAAAATATAAGAAAGAGGCAGTAAAGGAATTCTAAGCAGGAACCGGATTTAACAGAAAAAGGAAAAAAGACAGAGGAACAGGTGGTAAACCAAACTAAGAAAGGCAGACAAATTCAAGATGATTATGGGGTATTGAATTCTGAAGATGAACTGGATCCTGATAATCAGTCCATTGAAGAATATGATGAAGAAGATGAAGAAACTAGCAATCTTCTTATACAAGCATTTGGCTCCACGTGTCATGATGAATGCCCAGAAGAAGTCCAGGAAATTGCAAAACAACAGGGTCTATCTCCAAGAGGTAGGAAACAACACAGACAGACCAAGCATCAAACCACCAGCAGTATCTCTGCTACTTCCAGCAGACCCATCACTAGGTCCAAATCAAAAGGTTTTTAATGATTAATACCATTTGTTGGAATGCTAGGAGTATCAACACCCAAGGCTCTTTGGAGAGAATTCAAACACTCAAGAAATTGCATCAACTTTCTAGGATTGCTATCCTTGAACCATTCGCAGGCAACTCCCAACTTAACATGGTGAGAATCCAATTTCAAATGGACCATGCAGTCAGCAATCCTAATGGAAAAATCTGGTTGTTCTGGTCGAATGAAATCACTGGCAATATTCAAGAGAATAATGATCAACATATCACAGGAGAGTTCAAGCATGCTGATCTCACAGAAAAGTTCTTGATGACCTTTATCTATGTCAAATGCAAAGATCATATGAGGAGACCTCTTTGGGATAGATTGCTACACTATGC
Organism: Solanum verrucosum; assembly: GCF_900185275.1. Taxonomy (NCBI): domain Eukaryota; kingdom Viridiplantae; phylum Streptophyta; class Magnoliopsida; order Solanales; family Solanaceae; genus Solanum; species Solanum verrucosum. The sequence goes on from NW_026019539.1 coordinate 23,112, forward strand.
TAACATGGATATAACTTGGTGTACTATTGGAGGCTTCAATGTTATCACGTCTATGGAGGAGAAGTTAGGGGGGAGGCCTTACAATATGAACAAGAGCTTTGAGTTCATCAGCGTAATAGAAGCTTGTGGCTTGATTGACCTTGGCTATTCAGGACCTCCCTTCACATGGTGTAATCAAAGGGATGCCCAGGCTAGAGTTTGGAAGAGGCTGGACAGGTCCATGGTTAATGATAAATGGTTAGAGGTTATGCCTCTAACCACTATTGAACATCTTCCATCTGTAGGATCTGACCATTGCCCCTTGTTAATGGAAGTGGTTAGGAGAAATGAAAGTCATACCAAGTACTTTAAATTCTTGCATTTTTGGGTAGACAATGACAACTTCATGGAGACAGTTCGACAATGCTGGGACAGGGAGGTCAGTGGTGATCCTATGTGGCAATTGCATCAGAAATTGAAGAGGTTAACTTCTACACTTAGCAGCTGGTCAAAGAAAGAATATGGGGATATATATGCTAAAGTTAAGGAGTATGAGGAAATAATCAGGAAAGCTGAGGAGGATCTTATGACTAATAACATAGAAGAGTGTAGACAACAACTACATCTCATGAATGCCAACTATATTCAATTTTTGAAGATGGAGGAATCTATACTTAAACAGAAGACTCAGCTTCAATGGTTTAAAGAAGGGGATGCCAACACCAAATATTTTCATGCATTGATGAGGGGAAGGAGAAGAAGGTTGTTTCTGCATAAAATCTGCACTGATGATAATATGTTGATACAGGGTGATGATCAGATAGCACAGGCAACTTGCGAATATTATCAGAAAATGTTTACTGGGCAGAGCTGCAGAATTGATGAAAGAAGTATCCAACACTTGCCTACCTTAGTCACGCCAGAACAGAACTAGAATCTGCAAGAAATTCCTACCTTGGAGGAGCTAAAACTGGTGGTGTTTTCTATGAATCCAAATTCAGCACCTGGACCAGATGGTATAGGGGGCAAGTTTTACCAAGCATGCTGGAACATCATTAAAGAAGATCTACTGGCAGCAGTTCAGTCCTTCTTTTGTGGTCACATCATGCCTAAGTTTATGTCCCACGCTTGTTTAGTTTTACTTCCCAAAACTGAACAGCCTAATAAGTTCACTGATCTCAGGCCTATTAGTCTCAGTAACTTCTCCAATAAGATTATCTCCAAACTGTTAAGTATGAGACTTGCAAACATTCTACCTTTACTAATCTCTGATAATCAATTAGGGTTCGTACGAGGGAGAAGCATAACAAAAAACATCATGCTTGCACAAGAAATTACTCATGGGATTAAGAGGCCCAAAGAGGGGGATAATGTTGTGATCAAACTTGACATGACCAAGGCGTATGATAGAGTGTCATGGTCATTTACTTGTTTGGTGCTGAGAAGGTTTGGCTTTGGGGAGGTCTTCATTGATCTTATCTGAGGAATCATGAGTAACAATTGGTATTCAATTATTATCAATGGCCACAGACATGGTTTTTTTCATTCAACTAGAGGTCTTAAGCAAGGTGATCCGCTATCTCCGGCCCTATTTATTTTAGGTGCGGAGGTACTCTCAAGAATGCTTAACCTTCTCCATCAGAATCACACTTATAAAGGTTTCAGCATGGAAGTCAAAGGTCCACAGATCAACCATTTAAGTTTTGCGGATGATGTGATTATGTTTACTTCTACAGATACACATTCTATGAAACTCATCATGGACACATTGGAGGAATATGAACACACGTCTGAGCAACTTATTAACAAAGAAAAGAGTCACTTTATGGTTCCAATCAACACTCTTCAAGATATCATCAACAACATTCAAGAGATCACAGGTTTTTCCCAGAAAGACAGTCCAATTACATACCTGGGCTGCCCTTTTTATATTGGTAGACAGAGGATCATTTTCTATTCTCAATTAGTTAAAGCCAAAACCCTAAACCCTAAATCAAAACCCTAAACCGTAAATCCTAGCCCTAAACCATTAATCCTAAACCCTAAACCTAAACCATTAATCCTAAACCCTAAACCTAAACCATACACCCTAAAGTCTAAACTTTAAACCATACACTCTAAATCCTAAATCGTAAACACCAATACCTAAACCCAAAATTGTAAACCCTAAACCATAAACCATAAACCCTATACCCTTAAATCCTAAACACTAAACCCTAAACCATAAATACCAAGATCCTAACCCTAAACCCTAGCTCCTAAAGAGTAAAAAGTAAATCCTAAACCCTAAACTTTAAAACCTAAACCCTAAATCAAAAACCTTAAACTTGAAGCCTTAAACCCTAAACCGTAAAGCATAAACCCTAACGCCTAAACCCTAAACCTATAAACTATAAACTCAAAATCATAAAACATACACCCTAACCCTAAACCCTAACTCCTAAACCCTAAACCCTAAACCCTAAACCCTAAACCCTAACGACTAAATACTAACCCTAAATCCAAAACAAAAAAATCTAAACCGTAAACTCTAAAGCCTAAACCCTAAACCTTAAACCCTAAGCCCTAAACCCTAAACAATAAACTCCAAACCATAAACCAAAAACCCTAAACCCTAAACCCTAAATTCTAAACCCTAAACCCTAAACTATACAACCTAAACCTTAAACCAAAACCGTAAACCGTAAACCATATATTCTAAACTCAAAACCCTAAATGCTAAACTCAAATCAATAAACCCTAAACCCTAAGCCATAAACCCTAAACCCTAAACTCTAAACACTAAACCCTAAACCCTAAACACTAAACTTTAAACCCTAAATCAAAATCCCTAAACCGTAAACCCTAGCCCTAAACCATTAATCCTAAACCCTAAACCTAAACCACTAATCCTAAACCCTAAACCTAAACCATAAACCCTAATCTCTAAACTTTAAACCATAAACTCTAAATACTAAATCGTAAACACTGATACCTAAATCCAAAACTGTAAACCCTAAACCAAAAACCATAAACCCTATACCCTTAAATCCTAAACCCTAAACCCTAAACCATAAAAACCTAGATCCTAACCCTAAACCCAAACTCCTAAACCATAAACCGTAAATCCTAAACCCTAAACTTTAAAACCAAAACCCTAAATCACAAACCTTAAACTTGCAGCCTTAAACCCTAAATCGTAAAGCATAAACACTAACGCCTAATACCTAAACCTATAAACTCTAAACTCGAAATCATAAAACATACACCTTAACCCTAAACCCTAAATCCAAAATCCTAAACCCTGAACCCTAAACCCATAAACCCTAAACCCTAACCAGTAAACCCAAACCGCTAAATCCTAAACAAAAAACCCTAAACCGTAAACTCTAAAGCCTAAACCCTAAAGCCTAAGCCCTAAGCCCTAAACCCAAACCAATAAACTCCAAACCATAAACCATAAACCATAAAGCCTGTATTCTAAACCCAAAACTATACAACCCAAACCTTAAACTTAAACCGTAAACCGTAAACCCGAAATTCTAGACTAAAAACCCTAAATGCTAAACTCAAATCCATAAACCCTAAACCCTAAGCCATAAACCCTAAAACCTAAACTCTAAACCCTAAACTCTAAACCCTAAACCCTAAACTCAAAACCCTAAACCATAAACCAAAAACCCTAAACCCTAAATCAAAAACCCTAAACCATAAACCTTAGCCCTAAACCATTAATCCTAAACTCTAAACCCTAAACCCTAAACACTAAACTCTAAACCCTAAACCATAAACCCAAAACACTAAATACTAAATCAAAAACCCTAAACCATAAACCCTAGCCCAAAACCATTAATCCTAAACCGTAAACCCTAAATCATAAAACCTAAACCCTAAACCCTAAACCCTAAATGATAAAACCTAAACCCTACAGCCTAAACATTAGCCCTAATCCATTTATTCTAAACCCTTAACCTAAACCGTAAATCCTAAAATCAAAACCTAACACCGTAAACCCTAAACCAGACACCCTAAACTCTAAACTTTAAACCAAAAACTCTAAATCATAAATCGTAAACACTAATACCAAAACCCTAAACTGTAAACCCTAAACCATAAACCCTAAACCCTATAGCCTTAAATCCTAAACCTTAATCCCCAAACCCAAAATCCTAAACGGTAAACCGTAAATCCTAAACCCTAAACCTTAAAACCTAAACCCTAAATCCTAAACCTTAAACTTGAAGCCCTAAACCCTAAACCATAAAGAATAAACCCTTATGCCTAAACCCTAAACCTATAAACACTAAACTCAAAACCATAAAACATACACCCTAACCCGAAACCCTAAATCCAAAATCCTAAACCCAAAACCCTAAACCCATAACCCTAAACCCTAACCACTAAACCCTAACCCCTAAATCATAAACAAAAAACCCTAAACCGTAAACTCTAAATCCTAAACCCTAAACTTTAAACCCTAAGCCCTAAACCCTAAACAATAAACTCCAAACCATATATCATAAACCCTAAACCCTAATTTCTAAACCCTAAACCCAAAACTATACAACCTAAACCTTAAACTTAAACCGTAAACCGTAAACCCGAAATTCTAAACTCAAAACCCTAGATGCTAAACTCAAATCCATAAACCCTAAACCCTAAGCTGTAAACCCTAAAACCTAAACTGTAACCCCTAAACCCTAAACCCTAAATCCTAAACCCTAAACACTAAACTCTAAACCCTAAACCATAAACCCAAAACCCTAAACCCTAAACCCTAAACCATAAACCCTAGCCCTAAACCATTAATCCTAAACCCTAAACCCTAAACCCTAAACACTAAACTCTAAACCCTAAACCATAAACACTAAACCCTAAACCCTAAACACTTAACTCTAAACCCTACACCATAAACCCAAAACCCTAAACGATAAATCAAAAACCCTAAACCATAAACCCTAGCCCTAAACCATTAGTCCTAAACCCTAAACCCTAAACCCTAAATACTAAACTCTAAACCCTAAACCATAAACCTAAAACCCCAAACCCTAAATGAAAAACCCTAAACCATAAACCCTAGCCCTAAACCATTAATCCTAAACCGTAAACCCTAAATAATAAAACCTAAACCCTAAACCCTAAATCCTAAATCATAAAACCTAAACCCTACACCTTAAACCCTAGCCCTAAACCATTAATTCTAAACCCTAAACCTAAAACGTAAATCCTAAACTCAAAACCCAACACCGTAAACCCTAAACTCTATACTTTAAACCATCAACTCTAAATCCTAAATCGTAAACACTAATACCTAAACCCTAAACTGTAAACCCTAAACCATTAACCTTAAACCCTATACCGTTAAATCCAAAACCCTAAACCCTAAACCATAAAAACCTAGATCCTAACCCTAAACCCGAAATCCTAAACTGTAAATTGTAAATCCTAAACCCTAAACCCTAAATCCTAAACCTTAGACTTGAAGCCCTAAACCCTAAACCTTAAACCATAAACCCTTACGCCTAAATCCTAAACCTATAAACTCTAAACTCATAACCATAAAACATACACCCTAACCCTAAACCCTAAATCCAAAATCCTAAACCCTAAACCCATAAACCCTAAACCCTAACCACTAAACCCTAACTCGTAAATCCTAAACAATAAACCCTAAACCCTAAACTCTAAAGCCTAAACCCTACACCTTAAACCTTAAGCCCTAAACCCTAAACAATAAACTCGAAACCATAAACCATAAAACCTAAACCCTAAACCTTAAACTGTAAAACCTAAAACTTATACCTAAACCGTAAATCGAAAACCCTGAATTCTAAACTCAACAACCTAAATGCTAAACTCAAATCCATAAACCCTAAACCCTAAGCCATAAACCCTAAACACTAAACTCAAAACCCTAAACCCTAAACCCTAAACACTAAACCCTAAACCCTAAACTCTAAATACTAAACTCTAAACCCTAAACCATAAATTCAAAACCCTGAACCCTAAACCCTAAACCCTATCCCTAAACCATTAATCCTAAACCCTAAACCTAAACTCTAAAGCCTAAACCGTACAGCCTAAGCCTTAAGCCACAAACCCTAAACCCTAAACTGTAAACCCTAAACTCTAAACCCTAAACCCTAAACCCTAAACCCTAAACACTAAACTCTAAACCCTAAATCATAAACCCTAAACCCTAAATCAAAAACCCTAAACCATAAACCCTAGCCCTAAACCATTAATCCTAAACGCTAAACCAAAACTGTAAATCCTAAACTCAAAACACTACACCCTAAACCCTAAACCATAAACCATTAACCATAAACTCTAAACACTAAAGCTTAACCGTAAACCCTAAACCGTAAAACCTTAAATCATAAAACCTAAACCCTAGCCCTAAACCATTAATCCTAAACCCTAAATCACAACTCCTCAAATTTATTACAACAATCAGCAACTGCCTAAGGAAGCATCACCATATCTTCAACTTGACATAGATGGTCTGGTAAGCTTCAGAAGAAAGAAAATGAAGAGAATCAAGAAACCTCCATGATTTATTCGCAGCATAGAGGATCAGTGAAGGAGCTGGAACTCCTTCAGGCCCTCCTTTTTGGATGATCCTTCAGTCATCTCTTATAGACTCCCTCGTGTTTAGGATAGATTTTGTTTAGTCTTTCCTTTTTTTTGTAAGGGGAGAGTATCCCTTAATTATTTTTCCTAGAAACTGTGTATCGAGAGGAGTCCTCTCACATAGGTGCATAGCAGATAGGTTCCTTTTCTTAGTTTGGTGAAAAGTGGGAGACCCTACTAGTCGTATAGTAGGCTACCAACTTTTGCACCACCATTAAGTGGAGGTAAGGTTTATGTCCCCCTCTATGTAGCTTCTGTTTTTTTATCTATGATAAGGCCTGGTGGTGTTGCTAAGCCCCTGACTCCTTCAAAGGTCGTTAAAATTAAAAAAAAAAAAACCTAAACCGTAAATCCTAAACTCAAAACCCAATACCGTAAACCCTAAACTCTAAACTTTAAACCATAAACTGTAAATCCTAAATCGTAAACCCTAAACTGTAAACCCTAAACCATAAACCCTAAACCCTATACCCTTAAATCCTAAACCCTAAACCCTAAACCCTAAACCATAAAAACCTAGATCCTAACCCTATACTCGAAATCCTAAACTGTAATCCGTAAATCCTAAACCCTAAACCTTATAACCTAAACCCTAAATCCCAAACCTTAAACTTGAAGCCCTAAACCCTAAACCGTAAAGCATAAACCCTAACGCCTAAACCGTAAATCTGTAAACTCTAAACTCTAAACCATAAAACATACACCCTAACCCTAAACCCTAAATCCAAAATCCTAAACCCATAAACCCTAAACTCTAACCACTAAACCCTAACCCCTAAATCCTAAACAATAAACCCTAAACTGTAAAGCCTAAACCTTAAACTTTAAACCCTAATCCGTAAACACTAAACAATAAACTCCAAACCATAAACAATAAACCCTAAACCCTAAATTCTAAACCCTAAACCGTAAACTGTACAACCTAAACATTAAACCTAAACCGTAAATCGTAAATCCTGAATTCTAAACTCAAAACCCTAAATGCTAAACTCAAATCCACAAATCCTAAACCCTAAACCCTAAACTCTAAACCCTAAACCGTAAAACCTAAACCCTAAACCCTAAACCCTAAAGCCTAAACACTAAACCCTAAATACTAAACCCTAAACCCTAAACACGAAACTCTAAACCCTAAACCATAAACCCAAATACCTAAACCCTAAATCAGAAACCCTAAACCATAAACTCTAGCCCTAAACCATTAATCCTAAACCCTAAACCTAAACCGTAAATCCTAAACTCAAAACTCTACACCCTAAACCCTAAGCCATAAACCATAAACTATAAACCCTAAAGCTTAACCCTAAACACTAAACCGTACACTCTAAATCATAAAACCTAAACCCTAAATCATAAAAACTAAACTCTGAACCCTAAACCCCAGCCCTAAAGCATTAATCCTAAACCCTAGCCCTAAATAATTAATCCTAAACCCCAAACCTAAACCATAAATCCAAAACCCAAAATCGTAAACCCTAAAACATAAACCCTAAACTCTAAACTTTAAACCATAAACTCTAAATCCTAAATCGTAAACACTAATACCTAAACCCTAAACTGTAAACCTTAAACCCTATACCAATAAATCCTAAACCCTAAACCCTAAACTATTAAAACCTAGATACTAACCATAAACCGTAAATCCTAAACCGTAAACCGTAAATCCTAAACCCTAAACCTTAAACCTAAACCGCAAACCCTGAATTCTAAACTTAAAACCCTTAACCCTAAGCAATAAACCCTAAACACGAAACTCAAAACCCTAAACCCTAAACCCTAAACACTAAACTCTAAACCCTAAACCATAAACCCAAATTCCTAAACCCTAAATCCTAAATTAAAAAGCCTAAACCCATAAACCCTAAACCCTAACCACTAAACCCTAACCCAAAAATCCTAAACAATAAACCCTAAACCGTAAACTCTAAAGCCTAAACCCTAAACCTTAAACACTAAGCCCTAAACCCTAAACAATAAACTCCAATCCATAAACCACAAACCCTAAACCCTAAATTCTAAAACCTAAACCCTAAACTGTACAACATAAACCTTAAACCTAAACCGTAAACCGTAAACCCTGAATACTAAACACAAAAACCTAAATGCTAAACTCAAATCCATAAACCCTAAACCCTAAGCCATAAACCCTAAACCCTAAACTCTAAACCCTAAATTCTAAACCCTAAACCCTAAACCCTAAACCCTAAACCCTAAACCCTAAACCCTAAACACTAAACCATAAACCCTAAACCCTAAACCCAAAACACTAAACTCTAAACCCTAAACCATAAACTCAAACCCCTAAACAAAAAATCAAAAACCCTAAACCATAAACTCTAAGCCTAAACCATTAATCCTAAACCCTAAACCTAAACCGTAAATCCTAAACTCAAAACTCTACACCCTAAGCCCTAAACCCTAAACCATAAACTCTAAACCCTAAAGCTTAACCATAAACACTAAACCCCAAACCGTAAACTCTAAATCATAAAACCTAAACCCTAAACCATAAAACCTAAACCCTAAACCCTAAACCCTAGCCTAAACCATTAATCGTAAACCCTAGCCCTAAACAACTAATCCTAAACCCTAAACCTAAACCTAAACATAAACCATAAATCCTAAACTCAAAACCCAACACCGGAAACCCTAAACAATAAACCCTACACTCTAAACTTTAAACCATAAACTCTAAATCATAAATCGTAAACACTAATACCTAAACCCTAAACTGTAAACCCTACACCCGATACCCTTTAATCCTAAACCCTAAACCCTAAACCATAAAAACCTAAATACTAACCCTAAACCCTAAATCCTAAACCATAAACCGTAAATCCTAAACCCTAAACCGTAAAGCATAAACCCTAACGCCTAAACCCTAAACCTATAAAATCTAAACTAGAAATCATAAAACATACACCCAAACCCTAAACCCTAAATCCAAAATCCTAAACCCTAAACCCTAAGCCTATAAACCCTAAACCCTAACCACTAAACCCTAACCCCTAAATCCAAAATCCTAAACCCTAAACCCTAAGCCTATAAACCCTAAACCCTAACCACTAAACCCTAACCCCTAAATCCTAAACAATAAAACCTAAACCCTAAACTCTGAAGCCTATACCATAAACCTTAAACTCTAAGCCCGAAAACCTAAACAATAAACTCCAAACCATAAACCATAAAACCCTAAACCCAAAACTGTATAACCTAAACCTTAAACCTAAACCGTAAACCGTAAACCCTGAATTCTAGACTCAAAACCATAAATGCTAAACTCAAATCCATAAACCCTAAACCTAAGCCATTAACCCTAAACCCTAAACTCTAAACCCTAAACTATAAACCCTAAACCCTAAACCCTAAACCCTAAACCCTAAACCCTAAACCCTAAACCCTAAACCCTAAACCCTAAACCCTAAAAACTAAACCCTAAACCCTAAACCCTATACCCTAAACACTAAACTCTAAACCGTAAACCATAAACCCTAGCCCTAAACCATTAATCCTAAATCCTAAACCTAAACCATAAAGCCTAAACTATAAACTTTAAACCATAAACTCTAAATCCTAAATCGTAAACACTAATACATAAACCCAAAACTGTAAACACTAAACCATAACTCTAAACCCTATACCCTTAAATCCTAAACCCTAAACCCTAAAGCATCAAAACCTAGATACTAACCGTAAACCATAAATCCTAAACCGTAAACCGTAAATCCTAAACCCTAAACCTTAAACCTAAACCGTAAACCCTGAATTCTAAACTTATAACCCTAAATGCTAAACTCAAATCCATAAACCCTAAACCCTAAGCAATAAACCCTAAACTCAAAACCCTAAACCATAAACCCTAAACTGTACAACATAAACCTTAAACCTAAACCGTAAACAGTAAACCCTGAATTCTAATCTCAAAAACCTAAACCCTAAACCCTAAGCCATAAACCCTAAACCCTAAGCCATAAACCCTAAACCCTAAACTCTAAACCCTAAACTCTAAACCATAAACCCTGAACCCTAAACCCTAAACCCTAAACCCTAAACACTAACCTCTAAACCCTAAACCATAAACCCTAAGCCCTAAACCCTAAACACTAAACTTTAAACCCTAAACCACAAACCCAAAACCCTAAACCCCAAATCAAAAAGCCTAAACCATAAACGCTAGCGCTAAACCATTAATCGTAAACCCTAAACACTAAACTCTAAACCCTAAACCATAAACCCAAAACCCTAAACCCTAAATCAAAAACCCTAAACCATAAACCCTAGACCTAAGCCATTAATACTAAACCGTAAACCCTAAATCATAAAACCTAAACCCTAAACCATAAACCCTAAACCATAAAACCTAAACCCTATACCCTAAACCCTAGCCCTAAACCATTAATTCTAAACCCTAAACCTAAACCGTAAACCCTAAACTCAAAACCTAACATCGTAAACCCTAAACTCTATACTTTAAACCATAAACTCTAAATCCTAAATCGTAAACACTAATACCTAAACCGTAAATTGTAAACCCTAAACCATAAACCCTAAACCCTATACCCTTAAATCCAAAACCCTAAACCCTAAACCATAAAAACCTACATCTTAACCCTAAACCCAAAATCTTAAACTGTAAACCGTAAATCCTAAACCCTAAACCTTAAAACCTAAACCCTAAATGCTAAACCTTAGACTTGAAACCCTAAACCCTAAACCGTAAAGCATAAACCCTTACACCTAAACCCTAAACCTATAAACTCTAAACTCAAATCCATAAAACATACACCCTAACCCTAATCCCTAAATACAAAATCCTAAACCCTAAACCCATAAACCCTAAACCCTAACCACTAAACCGTAACCCATAAATTCTAAACAATAAACCCTAAACCCTAAACTCTAAAGTCTAATCCCTAAACCTTAAACCCTAAGCCCTAAATCCTAAACAATAAACTGCAAACCATAAAGCATAAAACCTAAACCCTAAACCTTAAACTGTACAACCTAAAACTTAAACCTAAACCGTAAATCATAAACCCTAAATTCTAAACTCAAAAACCTAAATGCTAAACTGAAATCCATAAACCCTAAACCCTAAGCCATAAACCCAAAACCCTATACTCTAAACCCTAAACTCTAAACCCTAAACCCTAAACCCTAAACCCTAAACAGAAAACCCTAAACCCTAAACCTTAAACTGTACAACCTAAAACTGTACAACCTAAAACTTATACCTAAACCGTAAATCGTAGACCCTGAATTCTAAAATCAACAACCTAAATGCTAAACTCAAATCCATAAACCCTAAACCCTAAGCCATAAACCCAAAATCCTATACTCTAAACCCTAAACCGTAAACCCTAAACCCTAAACACTAAACACTAAACACTAAACCCTAAACACTAAACTCTAAACCCTAAACCATAAACCCAAAACCTTAAACCCTAAACCCTAGCCCTAAACTATTAATCCTAAACCATAAACCTAAACTCCAAAGCCTAAACCCTAATCCGTAATCCCTAAGCCATAAACCCTAAACCCTAAACTCTAAACCCTAAACTCTAAACCGTAAACCGTAAACCCTAAACACTAAACTATAAACCCTAAACCATAAAACCAAAACCATTAACCTTAAATCAAAAACCCTAAACCATAAACCCTAGCCCTAAACCATTAATCCTAAACGCTAAACCTAAACTGTAAATCCTAAACTCTAAATCCTAAACTCAAAACAATACACCTAAACCCTAAACCATAAACCATAAACCATAAACTCTAAACATTAAAGCTTAACCCTAAACCCAAAACCGTAAACCCTAAATCATAAAACCTAAACCCTAAATCATAAAATCTAAACCCTAAACCCTAAACCCTAGCCCTAAATCATTAATCCTAAACCTTAAATCACGACTCCTCCAATTTATTACAACAATCAACAACTGCCTAAGGAAGCAGCACCATATCTTCAACTTGACATGGATGGTCTGGCAAGCTTCAGAAGAAAGAAAATGAAGAGAATCAAGAAACCTCCATGATTTATTCGCAGCATAGATGATTAGTGAAGGAGCTTGAACTCCTTCAGGCCCTCTTTTTTGGATGATCCTTCAGTCATCTCTTATAGACTCCCTCGTGTTTAGGATAGATTTTGTTTTGTCTTTCCTTTTTTTGTAAGGGGAGAGTCTCCCTTAATTATTTTTCCTAGAAACTGTGTATCGAGAGGAGTCCTCTCACATAGGTGCATAGCAGATAGGTTCCTTTTCTTAGTTTGGTGAAAAGTGGGAGAACCTACTAGTCGTATAGTAGGCTACCAACTTTTGCACCACCATTAAGTGGAGGTAAGGTTTATGTCCCCCTCTATGTAGCTCTTGTTTTTTTTTATCTATGATAAGGCCTGGGGTGTTGCTAAGCCCCTGACCCCTTCAAGGGTCGTTAAAATTTTTTTTTTTAAAAAAAACCTAAACTGTAAATCCTGAACGCAAAACCCAACATCGTAAACCCTAAACCCTATACCCTCAACTCTAAACTTTAAACCATAAACTCTAAATCCTAAATCGTAAACACAAATACGTAAACCCTAAACTGTAAACCCTAAACCATAAACCCTAAACCCTAAACCCTATACCCTTAAATCCGAAACCCTAAACCATTAACCATACAAACATAGATCCTAACCCTAAACCCTAAATCCTAAACCGTAATCCGTAAATCCTAAACCCTAAACCTTATAACCTAAACCCTAAATGCCAAACATTAAACTTGAAGCCCTAAACCCTAAATCGTAAAGCATAAACCCTAACGCCTAAGCCCTAAATCTATAAACTCTAAACTCTAAACCATAAAACATACACCCTAAACCTAAACCCTAAATCCAAAATCCTAAACCCTAAACCATATACCCATAAACCCTAAACCCTAACAACTAAACCCTAACCACTAAATCCTAAACAATAAACCCTAAATTCTAAAGACTAAACCCTAAACCTTAAACCCTAATCCCAAAACCCGAAACAATAAACTCCAAACCATAAACCCTAAACCCTAAACCCTAAATTGTAAACCCTAAACCCAAAACTGTACAACCTAAACCTTAAACCTAAACCGTAAATCGTAAACCCTGAATTCTAAACTCAAAACCCTAAATGCTAAACTCAAATCCATAAACCCTAAACCCTAAACAATAAACCCTAAACTATAAACCCTAAACCGTAAACCATTAACCCTAAACCCTAAACCCTAAACCCTAAACACTAAACACTAAACCCTAAACCCTAAACCCTAAAACCCTAAACACTAAACTCTAAACCCTAAACCATAAACCCAAAACCCTAAAGCCTAAATCAAAAACCCTAGACCATAAACTCTAGCCCTAAACCATTAATCCTTAACCTTAAACAAAAACCGTAAATCTTAAACTCTAAATCCTAAACTCAAAACTCTACACCCTAAACCATAAACTCTAAACCCTAAAGCTTAACCCTAAACCCTCAACCGTAAATTCTAAATCATAAAACCTAAACACTAAATCATAAAACCTAAACCCTAAACCCTAGCCCTAAACCATTAATCCTAAACCCTAGCCCTAAACAATTAATCCTAAACCCTAAACCTTAACCTAAACCTAAACCATAAATCCAAAACTCAAAACCCAACACCGTAAACCCTAAACCATAAAACCTAAACTATAAACTTTAAATCATAAACTCTAAATCCTAAATCGTAAATACTAATACCTAAACCCCAAACTATAAACCCTATAGCCTTAAATACTAAACCCTACACCCTAAACCATAAAAACCTAGATACTAACTCTAAACCCTAAATCCTACCGTAAACCGTAAATCCTAAACCCTAAACCTTAAAACCAAAACCCTAAATCCCAAACCTTAAACTTGAAGCCCTAAACCCTAAATCATAAAGCGCAAACCCTAACGCCTAAACCCTAAACCTATAAATTCTAAACTCGAAACCATAAAACATACACCCTAACCCTAAACCCAATATCCAAAATCCTAAACCCTAAACCTATAAACTCTAAACACAAAACCATAAAACATACACCCTAACCCTAAACCCAATATCCAAAATCCTAAACCCTAAACCCATAAACCCTCAACCCTAACCACTAAACCCTAAACCGTAAATCCTAAACATCAACCCTAAACTCTAAAGTCTAAACCCTAAACCTTAAACCCTAAGCCCTAAGCCCTAAGCCCTAAAAAAAAACTCCAAACCATAAACCATAAACCCTAAACCCTAAACTGTACAAACTAAAACTTAAACCAAAACCGTAAACCGAAAACCCTGAATTCTAAACTAAAAACCCTAAATGCTAAACTCAAATCCATAAACCCTAAACCCTGAGCCATAAACCCTAAACTCTAAACCCTAAACCCTAAACCCTAAACCCTACACACTAAACCCTAAACACTAAACCCTAAACCCTATATCCTAAACACTAAACTCTAAACACTAAACCATAAACCGAAAACCCTAAACCCTAAACCCTAAACCCTAAACCATAAACCCTAAACCCTAAACACTAAACTCTAAACCCTAAACTATAAACCCAAAACCCTAAGCCCTAAATCAAAAATCAAAAACCATAAACCCTAGCCCTAAACCATTAATCCTAAACCCTAAACCTAAACCATTAATCCTAAACCCTAAACCTAAACCATAAAGCCTAAACTCTAAACTTTAAACCATAAACTCTAAATCCTAAATCGTAAATGAAATGACCCAAAAAGTTCTTAAAAATGTGCTTCGGAAGTTACCGGAAATTTGTTCAGCTATATAAAAAAAATCCATTTCGTTTTTCGAAAATCCGACTTCATATTCTTGTTTAGGGGGTCAAATTGAGTGGAAAATGGGTCTAACCCAAATTTTAGAGCAACCGTATCAAAATCCGAAATTTCCAAGTGAAGCCTTTTCGAGGGTCTACTTTGGAGGGTCATATCTCCTAGCACACAAATAATTGGGTGACCCATAACATATCCATGGAAAGCCCTTGGAGTTATCTACCTAACACACTTCGTTTCACCTCATTCGGAGTTCAGACGAAGAAGTTATGCCCATTTTCGTAAAATCTGTCCGGCAGGAAATGCAATTTTCAATGAGCGTTATTACTGTTCACCCGCCTCATTTTTTTTTCTAAGTGTTGGACCATTTTTCCAAAGGGCATATGTTATTTCCTATATACCATTAGTTCAATTCCCATCTCTAAAAGATTTCCCAAAACACCTCTCCCATACTTAGACACATTTTCTCTCAAGTTCTCTCAAGAACCCTAATCCAAAACCTTCCTCAAGATTGAAGAGACTCTTGCTCCAAGTTCCAAGCTTCCATTGAAGACACTCTCAAGACCTTCATAAGAACTCAAGGTATGTGGTGTTGAACTCATGGGTCCTTCCACCCAGAGATGTGTTGATGACAAACTAAGCTTGTGTATATGTTCATTCCATACGTGAGATTGCATTAGAGCCTAATGGGAATTTCCGATATAAAGTGTTGCATGACCATGCCCGGTCCGGGGGAAAAGAACCGGACAACCAAGTGAGAGGTTTATATCTCACCACCTAGGATGCTTGGGGTGTGACCAACATCAACCATGTGAGAGGTTTATATCTCACCACCTAGGATGATTGGGGTGTGACCAACATCAACCATGTGAGAGGTTTACATCTCACCACCTAGGATGCTTGGGGTGTGACCAACATCAACCATGTGAGGGGTTTATACCTTGCCACCAGGGTGTCCGGGTGTGAACGACATCCCCCATCCTAAGTTGGGGTTATAGATTGGTTGGATCATGCATACACATATGATATCTACTATTAGTATAGATTTACTTAAACATGTTTTGACTTCACTTTGATCATGCATCCTCATATTGTTATTCATAATGCCTATGAAACTATTTCTTGTATTTCGATTGTGTCCTTGTCTATTGTTGTGTTGCACCCTGTATACTTAGTACATTCCAAGTACTAACGCATATTTTGCCTACATGATGTCACCATGTAGGGACCGGAGCTACTCTTGATCCTTCTCTCCATTCACGTGGCTAGTACGGTGCTTATCTGAGTTTGTTGGTGAGTCCTCAATGATTCGAGGGCTATGTTATGTTTCCTACTCCTATGTTTTGAGACTTTAGCTTGCAATTGTATTTTGACTATGAGGGGAGCTGGTAGTATGTCATGGCCCCCGTCCTAACTATGTATGTAGAGGTGTGCGTTGGACAAGTATTTTGTAAATGAGCTTGACTCTTGTTCTATGATGTCTTTTTGAAATGATTTTCCCTTAGTCCCTATTTCCCGTTAATTAATGTTGATTGTACTTCCGCGACCGAAAAAGTGTGATGACAAGTTTGAGAGGCTTGTTTGAGGTTCCTTTGGGTTCCTCATTCGCCATGTCATGTCTAGGCCCTAGGCTTGGGTCCTGACAGTAAACACTAATACCTAAACCCAAAACTGTAAACCCTAAACCATAAACCTTCAACCCTATACCCTTAAATCCTAAACCCTAAACCGTAAACCATAAAAACCAAGATCCTAACCCTACACCCTAACTCCTAAACCGTAAATCCTAAACCCTAAACTTTAAAACCTAAACCCTAAATCACAAACCTTAAACTTGAAGCCTTAAACCCTAAACCGTAAAGCATAAACCCTAATGCCTAAACCCTAAACCTATAAACTCTAAACTCGAAACCATAAAACATACACCCTAACCCTAAACCCTAAATCCAAAATCCTAAACCCTAAACCCTAAACTCTAAACCCTAAACCCTAACCACTAAACCCTAACCCCTAAATCCTAAACAAAAACCTTAAACCGTAAACTCTAAAGCCTAAACCCTAAACCTTAAACCCTAAGCCCTAAAACCTAAACAATAAACTCCAAACCATAAACCATAAACCTTAAACCCTAAATTCTAAACCCTCAACCCTAAACTATACAACCTAAACCTTAAACCTAAATCGTAAACCCTAAATTCTAAACTCAACCCTAAATGCTAAACTCAAATCCATAAACCCTAAACCCTAAGCCATAAAAGCTAAAACCTAAACTCTAAACCCTAAACCATAAACCCAAAACCCTAAACCCTAAATCAAAAACCCTAGCCCTAAACCATTAATCCCAAACCCTAAACTCTAAACCATAAATACTAAACTCTAAACCCTAAACCATAAACCCAAAACCCTAAACCCTAAATCAAAAACCCTAAACCATAAACCCTAGCCCTAAACCATTAATCCTAAACTGTAAACCCTAAATCATAAAACCTAAACCCGAAACACTAAACCCTAAATGATAAAACCTAAACCCTACTCCCTAAACCCTAGCCCTAAACCATTAATTCTAAACCCTAAACCTACACCGTAAATCCTAAACTCAAAACCCAACACCGTAAACCCTAAAGCATAAACCCTAAACTCTAAACTTTAAACCATAAACTCTAAAAGCTAAATGGTAAACACTAATACCTAAACCCTAAACTGTAAACCCTAAACCATAAACCCTATACCTTTAAATCATAAACACTAAACCCTAAACCATAAAAACCTAGATCCTAACCCTAAACCCGAAATCCTAAACTGTACACCGTAAAATCCTAAACCCTAAACCTTAAAAGATAAACCCTAAATCCTAAACCTTAGACTTGAAGCCCTAAACCCTAAACCGTAAAGCATAAACCCTTACGCCTAAACCCTAAACCTATAAACTCTAAACTCAAAAGCAATAAACATACACCCTAACCCTAAACCCTAAATCCAAAAACCTAAACCCTAACCCATAAATCCTAATAAATAAACCCTAAACCCTAAACTCTAAAGCCTAAATCCTAAACATTAAACCCTAAGTCCTAAACCCTAAACAATATACTCCCAACCATAAACCATAAACCCTAAACTGTACAACCTAAACCTTAAACCTAAACCGTAAACCATAAACCCTGAATTCTAAACTCAAAAACCTAAATGCTAAACTCAAATCCATAAACCCTAAACCCTAAGCCATAAACCCTAAACCCTAAGCCATAAACCCTAAACCCTATACTCTAAACCCTAAACTCTAAATTCTAAAGCCTAAACGCTAAACCATAAACACTAAACCCTAAACCCTAAACCCTAAACACTAAACTCTAAACCTAAACCATAAACACAAAACCCTAAACCCTAGCCCTAAACCATTAATCCTAAACCCTAAACCTAAACTCTAAAGCCTAAACCCTAAACCCTAAGCCCTAAGCCATAAACCCTAAACTCTAAACCCTAAACTCTAAACCCTAAACCCTAAACCCTAAACCCTCAACCCTAAACACTAAACTCTAAAGCCTAAACCATAAACCCTAAACCCTAAACCCTAAATCAAAAACCTTAAACCATAAACCCTAGCCCTAAACCATTAATCCTAAACCCTAAATCACGACTCCTCAAATTTATTACAACAATCAGCAACTGCCTAAGGAAGCAGCACCATATCTTCAACTTGACATGGATGGTCTGGCAAGTTTCAGAAGAAAGAAAATGAAGAAAATCAAGAAACCTCCATGATTTATTCACAGCATAGAGGATCAGTGAAGGAGCTTGAACTCCTTCAGACCCTCTTTTTTGGATGATCCTTCAGTCATATCTTATAGACTCCCTCGTGTTTAGGATAAATTTTGTTTAGTCTTTCCTTTTTTTGTAAGGGGAGAGTCTCCCTTAATTATTTTTCCTAGAAATTGTGTATCGAGAGGAGTCCTCTCACATAGGTGCATAGCAGATAGGTTCCTTTTCTTAGTTTGGTGAAAAGTGGGAGAACCTACTAGTCGTATAGTAGGCTACCAACTTTTGCACCACCATTAAGTGGAGGTAAGGTTTAAGTACCCCTCTATGTAGCTCTTGTTTTTTTTATCTATGATAAGGCCTGGGGGTGTTGCTAAGCCCCTCAACCCTTCAAGGGTCGTTATAATTAAAAAAAAAAAAAACCGTAAATCCTAAACTCAAAACCCAACACCGTAAACCCTAAACACTATACCCTAAACTCTAAACTTTAAACCATAAACTCTAAATCCTAAATAGTAAACACTAATACGTAAACCCTAAACTGTAAACCCTAAACCATAAACCCTAAACCCTATACCCTTAAATCCTAAACCCTAAACCCTAAACCCTAAACCCTAAACCATAAAAACCTAGGCTTCCCCATTTCTCAATTTTTTTCTCTCTCTAATTTCTCTCTCTTCGCGGAACTCTCTCAATAATCTGTGAAACTGCTACAGTTTCAACGGCTAGCTCACTAACTGTTATGGCGCGTGAGCCGCCGGCGAACAGTTTCAAGCCGCCGGATGAAAACCATCAGAGGCGCCTTGAGAAGACAAACAAAACCCAACAGGAATCATCTTCTAATTCGTCCTACAGCTCCACGAATTCACGAAACAATGAAGCGATGCATATCGCGATTTCTGAAAGAGAGCTGGACGGGATTCACAAAATTATTTCCCAAGATCGTGAGAAGTTGATTCATGGAAAGTTGTTTACAGGGAATGACTCTACTAATCAAGATATACAATATACTAAAAAATCGTGTGAATCCATCGTGCCATTTGATAGGACTGATGAGGCGATTTTTGGAAATTTTACCGAAAAATCGCAGGAACTTAGCCTTCAGATTCGTCCACCCTCCCACCAAGTTCATGGCGATTTGACCACTGGGGTTTGCTCACCTGGTGAAGAGGTACCTCCCACTGCAATCTCAGGTCAAATGGACGGCCCAATCGTCGGCGACAAGAACTCCGATGAGCGAGCAACCGGAAAATCGAAAACTGAAGGCGGCGCTACTAGGAGCAATTACTTGTTGGAGGAAGAGGTCCACCTCACCAATATATCCAGCAATTTAAATCAACAATACAGTCAAGAGGACAATCAAGCAGGTTTAGTTGAATCTCCAACCAAACAACAAGTTGAGTTTGAAGGACCCATCTGCAGAACTGAAGCTGAAACACAGGGGACACAATCACAAGACCATGCTGGTCCAAATGGGCAAAAACCGAATCAATTCTCAATGGAACACCAAAAAATGAAGAGGAAAGCGGAGCATGGAGATACAAGAACAGGTCCTGACCAAAATGATCATCACGATAATGCAGGGGATGCAACATTGGAGGTGATTGAAGTGGAGAGTTCATCCCATTTCTCATTTGGGGTGAATCACACGAACACACCAATAAACACTGAGGGGCAGCAAAATTCAGGTAAGAACATTCATTATACTAATAAAACTAATCATGTTCAGATGCAGGAACAGCAGACCAGTGTTACCAGTTTACAAAGCAAAAAATCGAATGCGGAGGATATTCAAACAGGTAAATATTCTACTGATAAAGCTAGTAGAGATGCTGTTAGTTTGTCCAGTAGTGAGGATCAGTTGAATGCCACTGAAAAAGGGCAAAAGACCGTTATGTTGAATGACCATGAACTGCCCAGGGAGACAATGAATCCCACCAACAAGTAGATCAGAACCAGAATAGGGGGAAAAATAAAAGGCATGACCAAATCCCTGATCATGGAGGGAGCTCGGAACCTAATAGTTATCACAAAGACTTCCCTAAAATTTCCAGCAACTATGATAGACCCACCATCTCTAATCAGAAAGCTCTCCAAACCAATCAACCCAACCCATCCAAAGAACCTAACACCACAAATGATAACCAAAAAACCAAACGGGAACAGAATGCTGAACCTGCACCATATACTGTGGTCCAAACTCTGGCTGCCAGACTTAGACAAATCCATGCTACGCATGCAACTCGATAGAATTGGTCCCTCCCAGACACACTACTAAACAGGGCCAACCAGCAGTTATTTACGATATGGACGACTTCATGAACAAATTAACTGTGGATTGTAAATACACCCTTATAGGCAAATTCAGCAATACTATGCCTAAAATAGAACTCATTAGAAAAAGCTTCATCCTACAGACTCAGCTGAATGGGGGGGTCAATATTGCTCACTATAATGCTAGGCATGTGTTTATTGATTTGGACAATGAATTGGACTATAACACTGTATGGACACAACAAAGAATGACCATTGAGGGCAAACTTATGAGAATACAAGCTTGGACACCCACCTTTCGACCTGAAGAAGAAACACCTATTGTTCCTATATGGGTACTGTTGCCAGGCCTACCATGGCATTGCTTTAAGAAAGAATTCATCACACCTCTACTAGAATCTGTCGGCAAAGTGTTATACTTAGATACTGCCTCTATTAAGAGAACTAGAGCCAGCATGGCCAAGGTAAAAGTCCAAGTCGACCTCACCAAAGATAGACCGCAACATATTTGGATTGGTTTGGATGATGAAGATCTAACTATAGGGAGGTGGCAACCTATTGAATATGAGAATATCCCTCCTTATTGTACATATTGCAAACATCAAGGTCACATGATAGGTGATTGCAACTTCAAAATAAGGGATGAGGACTTCAAACGAAGAAAGGAGCTAGGAACAGAAATGGCAAACATACACAAAGGGGAACAAGGGCAACAAGGAAATGAACACAGACAAAACAGAACAAGGGATCAAGAGACACAGCAGCACCAAAACAGTAAGGAAGGGAGCAACCAACAATCACCTGAACAGCCAAAGGAAGATGAATGGCAAATGCCAAGAAGAAGAAACAATAAACCGCAAAAGGAGAAAATACAGAAGGCTGTGTGGAGACCAACCTCACCACAAAACAAAGTGCCAAAAGAGCACCCACAACTCACATCTCAACACACAGGTACAAATAACATTCCTAATCATAACTCTTTTACTAACCTTAAAGTGCAGGGAAAACAGTCTCAAGATAGTCAGGAGCCTACCAGCAATGAAAAGACAATGCTCCAAGGAGCACAAAACAGGTCCAAATCAGAACCCAAGCAAAGAGCTCAGACCAAGCAACCAGAAAAGCAAGCAAATAACAAGAGCACAGGTATTGACTCAATGCTCCCAAACCCCATAAGCCCCACGATTTCTTATTCTAATGAATTTGTTGAAGTTGAAGGAGGGATAGATGGGGGTTGTCAGGAGAGACATACTAACTTGCAGGAAAGGGGATCCAAAGGGGGGAATTTGACTCATGTTATGCATGACGTTACACACCTTGAACATAGTTCAGACCAACAGGAGGTACAGCAGCAAGAACAATCAGGACCAGGAAAACAAAGTGATACGGGAAAAAACAGGAAAAATCAGCAAGAGGAAGTAAGTCCTGCAGGTATACATAATAAAGGTTCCATGGCAAAAGATATGGGGGCCAAAGCAAGTACGAGTAACCAAGGGAACACTCCCAAAAGCAAGAACAAGCCTAGCAAGAAAAAAAGAGAAGCCGCAAAAAAGAGACTGAACATACACCAACAAAACAGTGACCAACAAGAGAAACAACAAAAGGAGGGGGAAGTCTGTAAGAAGTTTATCATGGTTGATGATCAATTGGGCATGGATATCACTCCTCTACGAACACAATATATGGACCCTCCTATTAATGTCCCTCCGGATAAACGATCTGAAAATTGTCAAATGAATAAAGGTCCTTTAATTGATGAATATGCTGTTGTCAATTCAGAAGATGAACTTGACGTGGATAATCAATCCTCAAGGATCCTGATGAGGATGATGAGACTAGTGAACTATTGATTAGAGCTTTTAGTCCTCATCCAGATAAAAGCTTTGCCGATGAGATTCAACAGGTGGCCAATAAACAGGGATATCTCCTAGAGGCATACATCAAGATAAATTCCAATTCAAAAATCAGGACACCAACACTGTCACTGCTGGCAGACCAAATACCAGACTTTTTACCTCCAGATCATCCCAATGATTAGTACAATATTTGGAATGTGAGGGGGATCAACACCCAAGGGGTTATTGAAAGACTTAAAATGCTCAAGAAGATGCACCAACTTTCTATTATTGCTATCCTCGAACCTTTCTCAGACACTACCTATATTCAAAATTTTAAAAACCAACTAGCCATGGAACATGCTATGAGTAATTGTAACGGCAAAATTTGGCTTTTTTGGAACATGGACATTGATTGTGTAATTCTGGAGGAGGATGAGCAACAAATTACCTGTGACATTGGCCATAATGAACTTCAGACTCATTTCAATATGACCTTTGTGTATGCCAAGTGTAAAGATCACCTCAGAAGACCTTTATGGGACAGAATGATATTTCGAGCTGGAGAATCTAACAGACCTTGGTGCTCTGTGGGCGACTATAATGTTATTACCTCTATTGAAGAAAAGTTGGGAGGAGTTCCATACAACATGAGAAAAAGTTTAGAGTTCGTGCTATTATTGAAGCTTGTGGTCTTGTGGACTTAGGCTTCAATGGACAGAAATATACTTGGTCTAACAACAGAGGTATACAACAGAGAATATGGAAAAGACTGGACAGAGCTCTAGTTACTGATGCTTGGCTGGAGAAGATGCCTCAGACTACTATCACTCATTTACCATCTGTAGGGTCAGATCACTGCCCATTACTGATGGAAATGATTGCAAGGAAGGAAGATCATATCAAATATTTTAAATTCCTTAATTGTTGGACTGATCAACCCAAATTTCTTGACATAGTAAGGCCTGCTGGGAGAGGACTGTCGAGGGTAACAGCATGTGGAGATTTCACCAAAAACTGAAGAGGTTGTCTACCACTCTTAGCAACTGGTCCAGAAAGGAATTTGGGGACATCTTCACTAAAGTCAGAGAGTATGAGGAGAGGGTCAGATTGCGGAGGAGAATTTAATTCATGACCACAGTGATACCAATAGGACTACACTACATGAACTCAATGCAGAGTATATCAGATTTTTGAAGATAGAAGACTCCATTTTGAAACAAAAGACGCAATTACAATGGTTCAAAGAGGGTGATTGCAACACAAAATATTTCCATTCACTGATAAGGGGAAGAAGAAGGAAATTATTCATCCACAAGCTTATCAGGGAAGATGGGGAATGGATGCAGGGAGATGATATTATTGCTGAAGCTGCCTGTGACCACTTCCAGGAACTATTTACAGGGGAAAACAACTCATCAATGAGGGTGCATTGGAGTGTATTCCCAGGCTGGTCACTGAGGAGCAGAATAACAGCCTAACTATCATGCCTAACTTGAAGAATTGAAGGAAGTGATCTTTTCTATGAATCCTAACTCTGCAGCTGGTCCGGATGGGATGAATGGACAATTTTTTTCAAAAGTGTTGGAATATTATTAAGCATGACCTCCTTGATGTCATCCATGCATTCTTTTGTGGTCAAATGATTCCCAAGTATTTTTCTCATTCTTGCATAGTGCTTCTTCCTAAAGTGAACAGCCCCAACAAGCTCAATGAATTCAGGCCTATCAGTCTTAGCAACTTCACTAGCAAGATCATATCTAAAATAGTGAGCTCTAGACTTAGTCCTATTCTACCTAATTTGGTTTCTCTCAACCAAACTGGATTCGTCAAAGGAAGAAGCATATCAGAAAACATTATGCTGGCACAAGAAATCATCCATCATATTAAGAAGCCAAACATTGGGAGCAATGTTATTATTAAACTAGACATGGCTAAAGCATATGATCGGGTCTCTTGGTCTTATATTTGCTTAGTGTTGAGAAGAATGGGATTTGAGGAAGTCTTTATTGATATGGTTTGGAGGATCATGGCTAACAATTGGTACTCTATTATCGTCAATGGCAAAAGACATGGTTTCTTTCACTCCACTAGGGGTCTCAAACAAGGTGACCCTCTATCCCCGGCCCTATTTATTTTAGGAGCTGAGGTCCTGTCCAGATCCTTAAACAGACTCCACAGCAATCCGGATTTCTTTGGTTTTCTTATGGAAACAAGGGGTCCACAAGTGAATCACTTAAGCTTTGCTGATGATATTATACTCTTCACCTCAGGAAGGCAGAAAACTCTTAAACTCATTATGCAAACCTGAAGATTTATGAAGAAACCTCAGGCCAGCTTATTAACAGTGACAAAAGTCACTTCATGGTCCATACTAGTGCCTTTAATAGCACTAGGGATAGGATCAAGAGGATCACTGGCTTCAAATTGAGGGAGGGCACACTTACATACCTTGGTTGCCCCTTATTTGTGGGTAGACCACGGATTGTTTATTTTTCTGACCTTATTAACAAAGTTCTTTGCAGAATTACAGGTTGGCAAACAAATTATTGAGCTATGGTGGTCGAGCAATTTAATCAAACATGTGTTACAATCACTACCTATCCACCTCTATTAGCAGTGACTCCCCCCGTTACTGTCCTAAAGCAGGTCCAAGGTATCATGGCTGACTTCTTCTGGGGATGGAGGAAGGAGAGGAAAAAATACCATTGGGCTTCTTGGAAACACTTAAGCTTTCCTTATGATGAGGGAGGTATTGGCATGAGAAATCTTACGGATGTATGCAAGGCTTTCCAATACAAACAATGGTGGTGTTTTAGATCCAAACAAACCTTGTGGGGAGAATTTTTGAAGGCCAAATATTGTCAAAGATCCAATCCTATTAGTAAGAAATGGGACACAGGAGAATCCTTAACCTGGAAACATCTGATGCACAATAAACATAAAATTGAGGATCACATTCTGTGGAAGCTCAACTCAGGCAATTGCTCCTTTTGGTGGGACAATTGGCTTGGTGTCGGACCCCTTGCACAGTTCTCACAGGACAGTAACAGATTCAACAACATCACTGTAGCAGATTTTTGGGTCGGGGGACAATGGAACATAAACATGCTCACTCAACTAGCCCCTAGCAATTATCTCGCTGACATATAGCTACACAGCTCTATATACAACAGGATGTCCCTGATCAGGCTATCTGGAAACTCACCAGCGATGGAAAATTTACATGCTCCTCTGCATGGAATGAGATCAGGGAGAAGAGGACCAAAACAATGTTCAACACATTCATTTGGCATAAGAGTATTCCTTTTAAAGTTTCTTTTCTTTTGTGGAGAACTTTACGTGGTAAAATTCCTACTAACGAGAAACTAACCAGCTTTGGCAATGAGCCTACAAATTGTTTCTGTTGTTGTAACAGGTCTGGTCTAGATACGATAGAACATACATTCAACAATGGACGATTCGCGACATATGTGTGGAGAAGTTTTGCAGAAGCTGCTGGAATCATCACAGACCACAGCTCCCTCCCCAACTCATCATACAGTGGTGGTCAACTAAGTACCATAATGAGGCACACAAGCTACTACTACAAGCTACACCAATTTTCATTTGTTGGAACCTTTGGAAGAATCGATGCGCTAGTAAATATGGAGGCAAGTCGTCCAACATCAGTCGAGTCAAATATGCAATCTACAAGGACAGCTATAAACTAATGAATGCGAGTTTTCCCCATATCAAATGGCCTTCAAAATGGAAGGAATTATTTCAGCTGGGGGAAAAGTGTGTTCATGATACTAAGGTGATTTCCGTTAAGTGGATAAAACCCCCAGATCAGTGGGTCAAACTCAACACGGACGGCAGTGCACTCACCAACCCTGGCAGAATTGGAGCAGGTGGTATCCTTAGGGACCAAACGGGAGCAATGTTATTAGCCTTTGCTACGCCATTGGGGGAAGGCACTAACAACCAAGCGGAAATAGGAGCAGCCATATTTGGCATGTCATGGGTAATCCAATTGGGCTACAAGAGTGTAATTTTGGAGGTGGATTCGCAGCTATTAGTGGACTGGATCACGCACAAAACTAACCCTCCATGGAATACCAACACACAGCTACAGCAGCTTCAAGAGCTCATCAGACAAACCCATATTTTTCGATGTAAACACACCTTTAGGGAAGCTAACTGTGTGGCTGACTCCCTATCGAAACAAAGTCACAAATTGACAAGTCCCCATATATTTTGCAACAGTCAACAATTACCAAAAGAAGCTAGAGCCTACTATCAATTAGACATGATCGAAATGGCAAGTTTCAGAAGAAGGAAAATCAAGAGGATCAAAGAACCTCCTTGAACCGATTTTATTCTTTCAATTTAACTATGATCGAAAATCATAGCCCTTAGAATAGGTATAGTGTTTAATTGTAAGGGGAGAGTCTCCCTTATTTACGATTCCTAGATGCTTTGTATTGAGAGGAGTCCTCTCTTAGGTGCTTAGTTTCTTGGTTTATCTCTTTTGTAAGGTGATGAGTTGATTAACCCCCGGGTAAATCAACTACTGAACCACCATAGGTTCGGAGGTTAGGTTTATGTCCCCCTCCTTGTACTTTTTTGCTTTATTTGTGCTAAGGCGTGGGGGTGATGCTAAGCCCCTGACCACCCCAAGGGTCGTTAGATTAAAAAAAAAAAAAAAAAACCATAAAAACCTAGATCCTAACCCTAAACCCTAAATCCCAAACCGTAATCCGTAAATCTTAAACCCTAAACCTTATAACCTAAACCCTAAATCCCAAACCATAAACTTGTAGCCCTAAACCCTGAACCATAAAGCATAAACCCTAACGCCTAAACCCTAAATCTATAAACTCTAAACTCTAAACCATAAAACATACACCCTAACCCAAAACCCTAAATCCAAAATCCAAAACCCTAAACCCTAAACCCACAAACCCTAAACCCTAACCACTAAACCCTAACCCCTAAATCCTAAACAATAAACCCTAAATTCTAAAGACTAAACCCTAAACCTTAAACCCTAATCCCAAAACCCGAAACAATAAACTCCACACCATAAACCCTAAACCCTAAACCCTAAATTGTAAACCCTAAACCCAAAACTGTACAACCTAAACCTTAAACCTAAACCGTAAATCGTAAACCCTGAATTCTAAACTCAAAACCCTAAATGCTAAACTCAAATCCATAAACCCTAAACCATAAACAATAAATCCTAAACTCTAAAAAATCTAAACCGTAAACTCTAAAGCCTAAACCCTAAACCTTAAACCCTAAGCCCTAAACCCTAAACAATAAACTCCAAACCATAAACCATAAACCCTAAACCCTAAATTCTAAACCCTAAACCCTAAACTGTACAACCTAAACCTTAAACCTAAACCGTAAACCGTAAACCCTAAATTCTAAACTCAAAACCCTAAATGCTAAACTCAAATTCGTAAACCCTAAACCGTAAACCATAAACCCTAAACTCTAAACCCTAAACTCTAAACCCTAAACCGTAAACCGTAAACCCTAATCCTTAAACTCTAAAGCCTAAACTCTAAACCTTAAACCCCAAGCCCTAAACCCTAAAACAAAAACTTCAAACCATAAATCATAAACCCTAAACCATAAATTCTAAACCCAAAACCCTAAACTGTACAACCTAAACCTTAAACCTAAACTGTAAACCATAAACCCTGAATTCCAAACTCAAAACCCTAAATGCTAAACTCAAATCTATACACCCTAAACACTAAGCCATAAACCCTAAACCCTAAACTCTAAACCCTAAAGTCTAAACCCTAAACCCTAAATCAAAAACCCTAAACCATAAACCCTAGCCCTAAATTTTTAATCCTAAACCCTAAACCTAAACCGTAAATCCTAAACTCTAAATCCTAAACTCTAAACACTACACCCTAAACCCTAATCCATAAACCATAAACTCTAAACCCTAAAGATTAACCCTAAACCCTAAACCGTAAACAATAAATCATAAAACCTAAACCCTAAACCCTAAACCCTAGTCCTAAACCATTACTCCTAAACCCTAAACCTAAATCGTAAATCCTAAACTCAAAACCCAACACCGTAAACCCTAAACCCTATACCTTAAGCTCTAAACTTTAAACCATAAACTCTAAATCTTAAATCGTAAACACTAATACGTAAACCCTAAACTGTAAACCCTAAACCATAAACCCAAAACCCTATACCCTTAAATCCTAAACCCTAAACCCTAAACCATAAAATCCTAGATCCTAACCGTAAACCCTAAATCTTAAACCGTAAACCGTAAATCATAAACCCTAAACCTTAAAACTTAAACCCTAAATCCTAAACCTTAAACTTGAAGCCCTAAACCCTAAACCGTAAAGCATAAACCTTAACGCCTAAACCCTAAACCTATAAACTCTAAACTCGAAACCATAAAACATACACCTTAACCCTAAACACTAAATCCAAAATCCAAAACCCTAAACCCTAACCACTAAACCCTAAGCCCTAAATCCTAAACAATAAACCCTAAACCCTAAACCTTAAACCTTAATCCCCAAATCCTAAACAATAAATTCCAAACCATAAACCATAAACCCTAAACCCTAAATTCTAAATCCTAAACCCTAAACTGTACAACCTAAACCTTAAACCTAAATCGTAAACCGTAAAGCCTGAATTCAAAACTTAAAACCCTAAATGCTAAACTCAAATCCATAAACCCTGAACCCTAAGCCATAAACCCTAAACCCTAAACTCTAAACCATAAACTCTAAACCCTAAACCCAAAACCCTAAACCCTAAACCCTAAACCCTAAACATTAAACTCTAAACCATAAACCATAAACCCAAAACCCTAAACCCTAAATCCAAAATCCAAAATCCTAAACCCTAAACCCTACACCCATAAACCCTAAACCCCATCGCTTCCCCATTTCTCAATTTTTTTCTCTCTCTTATTTCTCTCTCTTCGCGGAACTCTCTCAATAATCTGCAGAACTGCTACAACTTCAACGGCTAGCTCACTAGCTGCTATGGCGCGTGAGCCGCCGGTGAACAGCTTCAAGCCGCCGGATGAAAACCATCAGAGGCGCCTTGAGAAGACGACCAAAACCCACCAGGAATCATCTACTAATTCGTCCTACAGCTCCACGAATTCGCGAAACAATGAAGCGATGCATATCGCGATTTCTGAAAGAGAGCTGGATGGGATTCACAAAATTATTTCTCAAGATCGTGAGACGTTGATTCATGGAAAGTTGTCTACAGGGAATTATTATACTAATGAAGATCTACAATATACTAAAAAATCGAGTGAATCCATCGTGCCAATCGAGAGGACTGATGAGGCGATTTCTGGGAATTTTATCGAAAAATCGCAGGAACTTAGCCTTCAAATTCGTCCATCCTCCCACCAAGTTCATGGCGATTTGACCACTGGGGTTTGCTCACCTGGTGAAGAGGTACCTCTCACTGTAATCTCAGGTCAAATGGATGGCCCAATCGTCGGCGACAAGAATCCCGATGAGCGAACAACCGGAAAATTGAAAACTGAAGGCGGCGCTACTAGGGGCAATTACTCGTTGGAGGAAGAGGTCCACTGCATCAATATATCCAGCAATTTAAATCAACAACACAATCAAGAGGAAATTCAAACTGGATTAATTGATTCTCCAACCAAACAACAAGTTGAGTTTGAAGGACCCATCTGCAGAACTGAAGCGGAAACACAGGGGACACAATCACACGACCATGCTGGTCCAAATGGGCAAAAATCAGATCAATTCTCAATGGAACTCCAAAAAATGAAAATGAAAGCAAAGCATGGAGACACAAGAACAGGTTCTGACCAAAATGACCATCACGATAATGTAAGGGATGCAACATTGGAGGTGATTGAAGTGGAGAGTTCATCCCATTTCTCATTTGGGGTGAATCATACGGACACACCAATAAACACTGAGGGACAGCAAAATTCAGGTAAGACCACTGATTATACTAATAAAACTAACCATGTTCAGATGCAGGAACAGCAGACCATGATACCAGTTCACAAAGCAAAAAATCGACTGCTGAGGATATTTAAACAGGTATGTATTCTCCTGATCACACTAGTAGAGATGCTGTTAGTTTGTTTAGTAGTGAGGATCAATTGAATGCCACTGAAAAAGGGCAAAAGACCGTTAAGTTGAATGATCATGAACTGCCCAAGGGAGATAATGAATCCCACCAACAAGTAGATCAGAACCAGAATAGGGGTAAAAATAAAAGGCAAGACCAACTCCCTGATCATGGAGGGAACTCGGAACCTAATAGCTATCATAAAGACTTCCCTAAAATTTCCAGCAACTATGATAGGCCCACCATCTCCAATCAGAAAGCTCTCCAAACTAATCAATCCAACCCATCCAAAGAACCTAACACCACAAATGACAACCAAAAAACCAAACAGGAACAGAATGTGAACCTGCACCATATACTGTGGTCCAAACTCTGGCTGCCAGACTTAGACAAATCCATGCTACACATGCAACCTCGATAGAATTGGTCCCTCCCAGACACACTACTAAACAGGGCCAACCAGCAGTTATCTACGATATGGACGACTTCATGAACAAACTGACGGTGGATTGTAAATACACCCTTATAGGCAAATTCAGCAATACTATGCCTAAAATAGAACTCATTAGAAAAAGCTTCATCCTACAGACTCAGCTGAATGGGGGGGGTCAATATTGCTCACTATAATGCTAGGCATGTGTTTATTGATTTGGATAATGAATTGGATTATAACACTGTATGGACACAACAAAGAATGACCATCGAGGGCAAACTAATGAGAATACAAGCCTGGACACCCACCTTTCGACCTGAAGAAGAAACACCTATTGTTCCTATATGGGTACTGTTGCCAGGCCTACCATGGCATTGCTTTAAGAAAGAATTCATCACACCTCTACTAGAATCTGTCGGCAAAGTGTTATACTTACATACAACCTCTATTAAGAGAACTAGAGCCAGCATGGCCAAGGTAAAAGTCCAAGTCGACCTCACCAAGGCTAGACCTCGACATATTTGGATTGGTTTGGATGATGAAGATCTAACTATAGGGAGGTGCAACCTATTGAATATGAGAATATCCCTCCTTATTGTACATATTGCAAACATCAAGGTCACATGATAGGTGATTGCAACTTCAAAATAAGGGATGAGGACTTCAAACGAAGGAAGGAGTTAGGAACAGAAATGGCAAACATACACAAAGGGGAACAAGTGCAGCAAGGAAATGAACACAGACAAAACAGAACAAGGGATCAGGAGACACAGCAGCACCAAAACAGTAAGGAAGGGACCAATCAGCACTCACCTGAACAGCCAAAGGAAGATGAATGGCAGGTGCCAAGAAGAAGAAACAATAAGCCACAAGAGGAGAAGGTACAGAAGGCAGTGTGGAGACCAACCTCACCACAAAACAAAGTGCCAAAAGAGCAACCACAACTCACATCTCAACACACAGGTACAAATAACATTCCTAATCATAACTCTTTTACTAACCTTAAAATGCTGGGAAAACAGTCTGAAGATAATCAGGAGCCTACCAATAATGAAAAGACAACCCCCCAAGGAGCACAAAACAGGTCCAAATCAGAACCTAAGCAAAAAGCACAGACCAAGCAACCAGAAAAGCAAGCAAATAACAAGAGCACAGGTATTGACTCAATGCTCCCACACCCCATAAACCCCAATATTTCTTATTTTAATGGTATTGTTGAAGTTGAAGGAGGGATGGATGGGGGTTGTCAGGAGAGACATACTAACTTGCAGGAAAGGGGATCCAAAGGGGGGAGTTTGACTCATGTTATGCATGAGGTTACACATCTTGAACATAGTCCAGACTTTAGAGCTCCTGCTACTACTACAGTCCAGCACCCTAATGCAGACCAACAGAAGGTACAGCAGCAAGAACAATCAGGAACAGGAAAGCAAAGTGATACGGGAAGAAATAGGAAAAATCAGCAAGAGGAAGTAAGACCGGCAGGTATACATAATAAAGGTTCCATGGCAAAAGATATGGGGGCCAAAGCAAGTACGAGTAACCAAGGGAACACTCCCAAAAGCAAGAACAAGCCTAGCAAGAAAAAAAGAGAAGCTGCAAAAAAGAGACTGAACATACATTAACAAAACAGTGAACAGCAAGAGGACCAACAAAAGGAGGGGGAAGTCTGTAAGAAGTTTATCATGGTTGATGATCAATTAGGCATGGATATCACTCCTCTACGAACACAATACATGGACCCTCCTACTAATGTCCCTCCGGATAAACGGTCTGAAAATTGTCAAATGAATAAAGGTCCTTTAATTGATGAATATGCTGTTGTCAACTCAGAAGATGAACTTGACGTGGATAATCAATCTCTCAAGGATCCTGATGAGGATGATGAGACTAGTGAACTATTGATTAGAGCTTTTAGTCCTCATCCAGATAAAAGTTTTGCCGATGAGATTCAACAGGTGGCTAATAAACAGGGATTATCTCCTAGAGGCATACATCAAGATAAATTCCGATTCAAAAATCAGGACACCAACACTGTCACTGCTGGCAGACCAAATACCAGACTTTTTACCTCCAGAGCATCCCAATGATTAGTACAATTATTTGGAATGTGAGGGGGATCAACACCCAAGGGGTTATTGAAAGACTCAAAATGCTCAAGAAGATGCACCAACTTTCTATCATCGCTATCCTCGAACCTTTCTCAGACACTACCTATATTCAAAATTTTAAAAACCATCTAGCCATGGAACATGCTATGAGTAATTGTAACGGCAAAATTTGGCTTTTTTGGAACATGGACATTGATTGCGTAATTCTGGAGGAGGACGAGCAACAAATTACCTGTGACATTGGCCATAATGAACTTCAGACTCATTTCAATATGACCTTTGTGTATGCCAAGTGTAAAGATCACCTCAGAAGACCGCTATGGGACAGAATGATATTTCGAGCCGAAGAATCTAACAGGCCTTGGTGCTCAGTGGGCGACTATAATGTTATTACCTCTATTGAAGAAAAGTTGGGAGGAGTTCCATACAACATGAGGAAAAGTTTAGAGTTCGTTGCTATTATTGAAGCTTGTGGTCTTGTGGACTTAGGCTTCAATGGACAGAAATATACTTGGTCTAACAACAGAGGCATACAACAGAGAATATGGAAAAGACTGGACAGAGGTCTAGTTACTGATGCTTGGCTGGAGAAGATGCCTCAGACTACTATCACGCATTTACCATCTGTAGGGTCAGATCACTGCCCACTACTGATGGAAATGGTTGCAAGGAAGGAAGATCATATCAAATATTTTAAATTCCTTAATTGTTGGACTGATCAACCAAAATTTCTTGACATAGTTAAGGCCTGCTGGGAGAGGACTGTCGAGGGTAACAACATGTGGAGATTTCACCAAAAACTGAAGAGGTTGTCTACCACTCTTAGCAACTGGTCCAGAAAGGAATTTGGGGACATCTTCACTAAAGTCAGAGAGTATGAGGAGAGGGTCAGATTTGCGGAGGAGAATTTAATTCATGACCACAGTGATACCAATAGGATTACACTGCATGAACTCAATGCACAGTATATCAGATTTTTGAAGTTAGAAGACTCCATTTTGAAACAAAAGACGCAATTACAATGGTTCAAAGAGGGTGATTGCAACACAAAATATTTCCATTCACTGATAAGGGGAAGAAGAAGGAAATTAGTCATCCACAAGCTTATCAGGGAAGATGGGGAATGGATGCAGGGAGATGATATTATTGCTGAATGTCACGACCCAAGCCTAGGGCCTAGACGTGACCGGCGAATGGGGAACCCGAAGGAACCCCAAACAAGCCTCATAGCGTATCTTACACATCATTGGTCGCGGAAGCAATTAAAATGACCATAAGCGATAAGCATAATCAAGGGGGGGAAATCGGGACTAAGGGAGCAAGAAAAAAAAGAAGAAGAAATGATACATAAATACCATAGATGAATCAAGCTCAAACATAATACACAACTTGTCCAACACCACCTCTAAACATAGGTACTTTAGCGGGGGCCAAGACAAACAACTGGGCTCACCCTCATAGTCAAAACATAACTAAAAGGAAAAGTCTTATACATAGCAAAAGATCATAAGCAATGTCCCCGGAATGGAGGACTCACCAATAACCTTGATGGAAAATCGTATTAGCCACGCGGAGGACGAGGGTCAAGCGGTGCTCCGGTCCCTACATGGTGACATCATGTAGGCATAGAGTATGCGTTAGTACGTTTGAATGTACTAAGTATATGGGATGCAATGCAATGCAACAAGGGATGGACATCATAGGCAAAATGCATAATCGTACCCGATAGATAGCATATTAATGAGATGATATGTATAATGATGCTTATATAAAAATCATATTTAGTAGGACATAGTATATGTGTAGTGAGTGACCATCAATATAGTATTTCCAAGGCCTACCACCCCCTTGGAGAGGCGAAAGAGGTACAAACCCCTCAATATGGTTATACGGGCCTACTACCCCCGTACTAGGCAACCAAGGTACAAACCCCTCGATACGGTTATACGGGCCTACTACCCCCCGTACTAGGCAACCAAGGTACAAACCCCTCGATACGGTTATACGGGCCTACTACCCCCCGTACTAGGCAACCAAGGTACCAACCCCTTGATACGGTTACCCGGGCCTACAACCCCCCGAGCTAGGCTTGGTCGACTCACACACTATATAGAGAAAATCATATACATGTATCCATTTCATCATCATTTCAATACTTATATAATCATCCGACTCATAGGACGTACATTGGACCTTCCATTTCATAAGAATTCTATAAATGACATTTTATCAAACATATGGTGGGCTACTTGTTCATGTAAATAAAATCATGTGTTTCAAGAGTACTAAGTCCAACCAATTTCAAAATCCATATAAAACAGCCCACCAACAACATACATATATATATACATATATAACAACCTTCATAATTTGATCATGGAGGCATGAAAACCATAAACATCATATAATCATTCCATTTCATGATAATATACAAAAATAGACCATAATAGGATGTGTAGTAATAATTCCATAATTCAAGAGTTCATAAATGATCATAAGGACCCATAAACTTGAAGTAAAATAGAGGATAAATGGTTGGACTTGTGGAAAGGAAGGTTTCCACAATCAACCCACATACCTCAACTTTGGAGAATTCTTGATGAAGATTGGAATGGAGAATTGCTTGCGATTGAATCTTGAATCCGGAATTAAAGCTTGGGATCCTTGAATTTGGTTGATGATCTTGGTGGAATTTTTGGAGAGGGTTTAGAGAGAGTTTTTGGATGTTTTGAAGTTAAATGACTAAGTATGGATATGTCCCCTTTTTATAAAAAAACGTCCCAACACTTAGAAAAAAAAATTGAGGCGGGTGAACAGTGTTTTCGGCTACTGGAATTTGCATTTTCTGCCGGACAGGTTTTACGAAAATGGTCATAACTCCTTCATCCTAACTCGGAATGAGGTGAAACAAATTGAGTTGGAAAGCTAACTCACAGAGCTTTAATTTTGATAGTTTGAGCTCCTTCCAGTTCCTTGTGTGCTGAGAGATATGCCCTTTTAAAGTTGACCCTCAAAATCGCATTTTTTTGCGATTTTCGAATTTTGATACGGTTGTTCTAAAATTCGGGTTAGACTCATTTCCCACTCAATTTGACCCCCTGAATAAGAATATGAAGTTGAATTTCCGAAATGATGCACGGATTTTGAGATATATGGAAATTACAATTTTAGGTGTTTCCGAAGCACATTTTCGGGCATTTTTGGGGTCGTTTCACTGAAGCTGCCTGTGACCACTTCCAGGAACTATTTACAGGGGAAAACAACCTCATCAATGAGGGTGCATTGGAGTGTATTCCTAGGCTGGTCACTGAGGAGCAGAATAACAGCCTAACTATCATGCCTAACTTGGAAGAATTGAAGAATGTGATCTTTTCTATGAATCCTAACTCTGCAGCTGGCCCGGATGGGATGAATGGACAATTTTTTCAAAAGTGTTGGAATATTATTAAGCATGACCTCCTTGATGTCATCCATGCATTCTTTTGTGGTCAAATGATTCCCAAGTATTTTTCTCATTCTTGCATAGTGCTTCTTCCTAAAGTGAACAGCCCCAACAAGCTCAATGAATTCAGGCCTATCAGTCTTAGTAACTTCACTAGCAAGATCATATCTAAAATAGTGAGTTCTAGACTTAGTCCTATTCTACCTAATTTGGTTTCTCTCAACCAAACTGGATTCGTCAAAGGAAGAAGCATATCAGAAAACATTATGCTGGCACAAGAAATCATCCATCATATTAAGAAGCCAAACATTGGGAGCAATGTTATTATTAAGCTAGACATGGCTAAAGCATATGATCGGGTCTCTTGGTCTTATATTTGCTTAGTGTTGAGAAGAATGGGATTTGAGGAAGTCTTTATTGATATGGTTTGGAGGATCATGGCTAACAATTGGTACTCTATTATCGTCAATGGCAAAAGACATGGTTTCTTTCACTCCACTAGGGGTCTCAAACAAGGTGACCCTCTATCCCCGGCCCTATTTATTTTAGGAGCTGAGGTCCTGTCCAGATCCTTAAACAGACTCCACAAGTGAATCACTTAAGCTTTGCTGATGATATTATACTCTTCACCTCAGGAAGGCAGAAAACTCTTAAACTCATTATGCAAACCCTGAAGATTTATGAAGAGACCTCAGGCCAGCTTATTAACAGTGACAAAAGCCACTTCATGGTCCATACTAGTGCCTTTAATAGCACTAGGGATAGGATCAAGAGGATCACTGGCTTCAAATTGAGGGAGGGCACACTTACATATCTTGGTTGCCCCTTATATGTGGGTAGACCACGGATTGTTTACTTTTCTGACCTTATTAACAAAGTTCTTTGCAGAATTACAGGTTGGCAAACAAAATTATTGAGTTATGGTGGTCGAGCAATTTTAATCAAACATGTGTTACAATCACTACCTATCCACCTCTTATCAGCAGTGACTCCCCCCGTTACTGTCCTAAAGCAGGTCCAAGGTATCATGGCTGACTTCTTCTGGGGATGGAGGAATGAGAGAAAAAAATACCATTGGGCTTCTTGGAAACACTTAAGCTTTCCTTATGATGAGGGAGGTATTGGCATGAGAAATCTTACGGATGTATGCAAGGCTTTCCAATACAAACAATGGTGGTGCTTTAGATCCAAACAAACCTTGTGGGGAGAATTTTTGAAGGCCAAATATTGTCAAAGATCCAATCCTATTAGCAAGAAATGGGACACAGGAGAATCCTTAACTTGGAAACATCTGATGCACAATAAACATAAAATTGAGGATCACATTCTGTGGAAGCTCAACTCAGGCAATTGCTCCTTTTGGTGGGACAATTGGCTTGGTGTCGGACCCCTTGCACAGTTCTCACAGGACAGTAACAGATTCAACAACATCACTGTAGCAGAATTTTGGGTAGGGGGACAATGGAACATAAACATGCTCACTCAACTAGCCCCTAGCAACTATCTCGCTGACATATTATCTACACAGTTCTATATACAACAGGATGTCCCTGATCAGGCTATCTGGAAACTCACCAGCGATGGTAAGTTTACATGTTCCTCTGCGTGGAATGAGATCAGGGAGAAGAAGACCAAAACAATGTTCAACACATTCATTTGGCATAAGAGTATTCCTTTTAAAGTTTCTTTTCTTTTGTGGAGAACTTTACGTGGTAAAATTCCTAATAACGAGAAACTAACCAGTTTTGGCAATGAGCCTGCAAATTGTTTCTGTTGTTGTAACAGGTCTGGTCTAGACACGATAGAACATACATTCAACAATGGACGATTCGCGACATATGTGTGGAGAAGTTTTGCAGAAGCTGCTGGAATCATCACTGACCACAGATCCCTCCCCCAACTCATCATACAGTGGTGGTCAACTAAATACCATAATGAGGCACACAAGCTACTACTACAAGCTACACCACTTTTCATTTGTTGGAACCTTTGGAAGAATCGTTGTGCTAGTAAATATGGAGGCAAGTCGTCCAACATCAGTCAAGTCAAATATGCAATCTACAAGGACAACTACAAGCTAATGAATGCAAGTTTTCCCCATATCAAATGGCCTTCAAAATGGAAGGAATTATTTCAGCTGGGAGAAAAGTGTATTCATGATACTAAGGTGATTTCCGTTAAGTGGATAAAACCTCCAGATCAGTGGGTCAAACTCAACACGGACGGCAGTGCACTCACCAACCTTGGCAGAATTGGAGCAGGTGGTATCCTTAGGGACCAAACGGGAGCAATGTTATTAGCTTTTGCTACGCCATTGGGAGAAGGCACTAACAACCAAGCGGAAATAGGAGCAGCCATATTTGGCATGTCATGGGTAATCCAAATGGGCTATAAGAGTGTACTTTTGGAGGTGGATTCGCAGCTATTAGTGGACTGGATCACGCAGAAAATCACCCCTCCATGGAATACCAACACACAGCTACAGCAGCTTCAGGAGCTCATCAGCCAAGCACATAATTTTCGATGCAAACACACCTTTAGGGAAGCCAACTGTGTGGCTGACTCCCTATCGAAACAAAGTCACAAATTGACAAGCCCCCATATATTTTGCGACAGTCAACAATTACCAAAAGAAGCTAGAGCCTATTATCAATTAGACATGATCGAGATGGCAAGTTTCAGAAGAAGGAAAATCAAGAGGATCAAAGAACCTCCTTGAACTGATTCCAATCCTCTTAATCTAGCTATGATTGAAAATCATAGATCTATAGAATAGGTATAATGCTTAACTTTGTAAGGGGAGAGTCTCCCTTATTTACGATTCCTAGATGCTTTGTATTGAGAGGAGTCCTCTCGTAGGTGCTTAGTTTCTTGGTTTATCTCTTTTGTAAGGTGATGAGTTGATTAACCCCCGGGTAAATCAATTACTGAACCACCATAGGTTCGGAGGTTAGGTTTATGTCCCCCTCCTTGTATTTATTTTGCTTTATTTATGCTAAGGCCTGGCGGTGTTGCTAATCCCCTGACCCCCCCAAGGGTCGTTAAAATAAAAAAAAAAAAAAAAAAAAAACCCTAAACCCTAATCAATAAACCCTAAACCCTAAACTCTAAACCCTAGACCCTAAATCTTAAACCCTAAGCCTTAAACCCTAAACAATAAACTCCAAACCATAAACCATAAACCCTAAACCCTAAATTCTAAACCCTAAACCCTAAACTATAAAACCTAAACCTTAAACCTAAACCGTAAACCATAAACTCTGAATTCTAAACTCAAAACCCTAAATGCTAAACTCGAATCCATAAACCCTAAACCCTAAGCCATAAACCCTAAACCCTAAACTCTAAACCCTAAACTCTAAACCCTAAACCCTTAACCCTAAACTCTATACACCTAAACAGTAAACTCTAAACCATAAACCATAAACCCAAAACCCTAAACCCTAAATCAAAAACCCTAAACCATAAACCCTAGCCGTAAACAATTAATCCTAAACCCTAAACCTAAACCGTAAATCCTAAACTCTAAATCCTAAACTCTAAACACTATACCCTAAACCCTAATCCATAAACCATAAACTCTAAACCCTAAAGATTAACCCAAAACCCAAAACCGTCAAACCTAAATCATAAAACCTAAACCCTACACCCTAAACCCTAGCCCTAAACCATTAATCTTAAACCCTAAACCTAAATCATAAATCCTAAACTCAAAACCCAACACCGTAAACCCTAAACCCTATACCCTAAACTCTAAACTTTAAACCATAAACTCTAAATCCTAAATCATAAACTATACGTAAACCCTAAACCATAAACCCTATACCTTTAAATCCTAAACCCTAAACTATAAAATCCTAGATCCTAACCCTAAACCCTTAATCCTAAACCGTAAACCGTAAATCATAAACCCTAAACCTTAAAACCAAAACCCTAAATTCCAAACCTTAAAGTTGAAGCCCTAAACCCTAAACCGTAAAGCATAAACCCTAACGCCTAAACCCTAAACCTATCAACTCTAAACTCAAAACCATAAAACATGCACCCTAACGCTAAACCCTAAATTCAAAATCCTAAACCCTAAACCCTAAACCCTAAACCCTAAACCCATAAACCTTAAACCCTAACCACTAAACCCTAACCCCTAAATCCTAAACCAGAAACCCTAAACCCTAAACTCAAAAGCCTAAACCCTAAACCCTAAACCTTAAACCCTAAGCCCTAAACACTAAACAATAAACTCCAAACCATAAACCATAAACCCAAAACCCTAAATTCTAAACCCTAAACCCTAAACTGTACAACCTAAACCTTAAACCTAAACCCTAAACGATAAACCGTAAACCTGAATTCTAAACTCAAAACCCTAAATGCTAAACTCAAATCCATGAACCCTAAACCCTAACCAATAAACCCTAAACCCTAAAATATAAACCCTAAACCCTAACCAATAAACCCTAAACCCTAAACTATAAACCCTAAAGTCTAAACCCTAAACCCTAAACCCTAAACACTAAACTCTAAACCCTAAACCATAAACCCAAAACCCAAAACCCTAAACCCTAAATCCTATATCCTAAGCCCTAAACGTTAAGCCTTAAATCATAAACCCTAAACACTAAACCATAATCGCAAACTCTAAACACTAAGCCCTAAACCCTAAATCATACACCCTAAACCCTAACCTCTAAACCCTAAAACCAT
This sequence comes from Solanum verrucosum, assembly GCF_900185275.1. Lineage (NCBI taxonomy): Eukaryota > Viridiplantae > Streptophyta > Magnoliopsida > Solanales > Solanaceae > Solanum > Solanum verrucosum. The sequence continues at coordinate 65,168 of NW_026019539.1, forward strand.
AAACCCTAAACCCTAGACTCTAAACCTTAGACTCTAAACCCTAAATTTTAAATTCAAAACCCCTATACCATAAACCCTAAACCCTAAACCTTAACCCAAAACCCTAAACCCTAACCCCTAACCCACATGATTTCACCGTCCCAGTTGAGCGCAATACACAAGCGAAGGAGACTGGCGATTCATCCCAAAGGTGCCACCAAAATCGAAGCAATATAGAGGTGTTTCACGATGATTTTGATATTAAGGATTGTCATACTGGTCGTGGAGGCCATAATATTGAAGCTTCAAGCTCATCTCAAGGTGGAGTTTTCGGCGCTGGCGATTATGCATAGATTCCGGTGATGAATTTGGAAAATATTCAATACGAAAAGGAAATTGAAATTTAGCATAGAGAAGGAAAGCAACACGTTCAAGATTTGGGCTAATCGAGTACTTCTCATATGGATGAACAACTTATCAAGTATCAAAGCAAGAACACAGGTACACATCATACTGATAAATCTCATACTCCTGTGATTCCTGCGAGTCAAGTTCCTGTAAATTCTGGTAATTAACAGCGTAGAAAGGAGAATGAGCAAATTTAGGTTGCTAAAGAACAAAGGAAAAGTAATACGGTTAAGGCTAGCTTTAGAACTGATCAACGGGAGGTTTATCAAGAGAAATTTCCTAGAATTTCTAGTAATTTTGATAAATCAGTTCAGAAAGTTAATGCAAATAATGTTAGAAATGATCGTCCTCCTGGTAACATTTCTAATATTCCCAAAACTGATCCATTAGCTGCTCCTGCCCCCTATATTGTTGTACAAACTTATGATGATAGACTTATGTATAATCAGGCAAAATGTGATGTTTCCATTACATTGACAGCACCTGAAATTACCACTAAACAGGGTCTGCCTGTAGTGTTGTATGTGAAAAAAGAGGTCATGAAAGATTTAGCAGCCACTTGCAAATATACCCTCATTGGGAAATTTAGTAACACCGTGCCTAAAGTGGAGCTTATTAGGAATAATTTCATTCTACAAACTCAACTATCTGGGGGAGTTAAAATTGCCCATTTTAATTCTAGACATGTATATTGATCTTGATAATGAGATGGATTATAATATGGTTTGGACTAAGCAAATGATGAGTATTGCAGGGCAGGTAATGAGAATTCAAGTGTGGACTCCTAATTTTAAACCGGCTGATGAAACTCCTATAGTCCCTATTTGGGTTTCATTACCTGAGCTACATTGGCACTGTTATAATAAGGACTTTGTTTCTGGATTGCTTTCACCTATTGGTAAGGTTTTATACTTGGATTCTGTATCTATTAAAAAGACTAGGGGTAGTCAAGCATGAGTGAAGGTCCAGGTTGATCCTACTTAAAAGAGACCCCCTTACATTTGGATGGGTTATGTAGGGGAGGATATCACTGATGGGAGATGGAAGAAAATAGAGTATGATAACATTCCGGATTATTGTTTTTACTGTAAGCATCAAGGACACTTGGAGAGTGATTGTACCATAAGGCAAAGAGATGAGGACAAAAAGAAAAAGAAGTTGGAGAATGTGAGGAACAAACATAATAAAGATAAGGATAATAATCCACAACAATCTAAGGGTCACAAAGAAAGTGAGTAGCAGGAAGATAATAATCAACATAATAAGCAGCAAAGAGATCAGGAGCACATGCAGTATCAACAGGATGATCAGTGGCAAACACAAAGGAGAAGGAACAATAATCAACCACAAGCACCTAGAGACCATACCAAACAAGCAGACCAGTCCACCAAACAGGCAGGTATAACTACTATTCCTACACAAAATACATATATTAATCTTGATATGCAGGAGTCATCACCTAGTTTAGAGGTTCTGGAAAAATACAAAGGCAATAAAAGTGATAGCAAACCTCAGACAGCTGTAGTTCAAAGGCAAGTCCAGGATGAATATAATAGAAAATCAGCAAACATTGGACATGACAACATTAACAGACATGTACAGGGGGATAAAAGTTCTGCATAGGTAACTCAGATTAATATAAGACATGAAGTATCTACAAGACAAGCTGTTACAGGTATTGACTTAATGCTCCCATCCCCTAACCCCATTACTAATGTTAACAATATTATTGCTGAGGTAGCTATTGGAGGTGTGGATGGGAAGGGTCAGGAGGCACCTACTAACTTGCAGGAAGGGGTCTCCAAAGGGAGGGGGGAACTGACTAATGCTAGACATGAGAAAGTGGATAGTTACCCTAGTGGAGACTATAGAGCCCCTGCTACCCCTATCACTAATCAACAACAAACTGGCACTCAACAGGTTACAAGATACAGGGCAACAACAGGGCAGATTTAATAATAAATCTGGTGGCAGATTGAGTAAAAAGAAAAGAGAGGCTATCAAAAAGACTGCAGCAGAGTATGGGTAAAGAATCAGATGTTATAGCTGCAGACAAACAGATTGAAGAACCATTCTCTCATCAAGATCAGAATATGCCAACTATAGATGAACAGGTTGTCAATAAAGGTAAAATGGCTAAGGTGATTCCTGATGATTATGGGGTTCTTAATTCTGAGGATGACCTTGATCCTGATAACCAATCTATGGATGGTTCTGATAAGGATGGAGAGGACACCATGAAACATACTGATCAGGTTGTTGGTTCTACTTTTTGGGATAAGTATTGTGATGTTCAAAGAATGACTGAACAACAGGGTTTATCCTCAAGAGGAATGAAGCAAACTAGACACCACCCTCATCAGTCTATTCCCAACATGTCTGACAACTCTAGCAGGCCTATGACCAGGTCCAAATAAAAAGGTTATTAATGATTAAAGCTATGTGTTGGAATGCTAGGAGTATCAATACCAAAGGATCCCTGGAAAGGCTTCAAACTCTCAAGAAACTTCATCATCTATCTATTATTGCTATTCTGAAACCATTTACTAATAAATCTCATATAGATATAGTGAGAAGTCAATTACAGATGGATTATGCAGTTAGTAATGATAATGGGAAAATTTGGATATTTTGGTCTAATGAGGTCACTGGTCGTATTATGGAAACACATGATCAACATATTACTATAACATTTCATCACACAGATTTGTCTGGAAATTTCATGTTGTCTTTTATATATGCTAAATGTAAATAATACATTAGGAGATCTCTATGGGACAGGCTCTTGTTTTATGCTAATATGGAAGTACGTTGGTGTACAATTGGTGATTTCAATGTCATCACATCTATAGAGGAGAAGCTTGGGGGAATACCTTACAATATGAATAAGAGTTTTGAATTTATTGGAGTGATAGAGGCTTGTGGATTAACTGATTTAGGATACACAGGACTTCATTTCACTTGGTGTAATCAAAGGAATGCAGAAGCTAGAGTTTGGAAGAGGCTAGATAGGTCTATGGTTAATGATAAATGGTTAGAGGTTATGCTTCAAACTACTATTGAGAATTTATCTTCTGTTGGTTTTGATCCTAGTCCCTTGTTGATGGAAAGGACTAAGGATATTGAGAGCCACATCAAATATTTCAAGTTTTTACATTTTTGGGTTAACAATGGCACTTTTTTAAAAACAGTACAACAGTGTTGGGAAAAGGGTGTCAATGGTAATCCAATGTGGAGACTGCATCAGAAAATGAAGAGAGTAACAGGTACTCTTAGCAAATGGTCTAAGAAAGAGTATGGTGATATCTTTAATGAGGTTAAGGAATTTGAGGAAAATATCAGGCACTCAGAGGAGGAACTTATGACAAACAACAATGAAGATAGTAGACAGAAACTTCATCAGATGAATGCAAATTATATTAGGTATTTGAAAATGGAAGAATCTATCCTTAAACAAAAGACTCAATTACAATTGTTTAAGGATGGTGATGCCAATACCAAATTTTTTTATGCTTTGATGAGAGGTAGAAGAAGGAAGTTATTTTTGCATAAGATTTGTAATGATAATGAGGAGTGGATACAAGGTGAGGAGCAAATAGATGGTAACTGGACTTTCTGTGACCTTATGGTGGTGCCTTAGTGTGGGTGAGATGGTATGGGACGTTGCCCATATATTGCACAAAGGTATCTCTTAAGGGCTACTTAAGGTGGAGGTCCAAGGCAAGAAGGTAAAGGTAAATGGGTTATGTATGTTTATGATGTATTGTGAACCATATGCCTTTGTATTGTTGGTTGTGACTTATGTGGTGTCTATTAATTTGATGTACATGAGATTTTATCAAAATGGCATGAAAGCGTAACTTCCAAACAAATGTCCTTTTTAGCATGTTTTGCATATCCTCATACTTAGTACGTGTGTTGTACTTACCCCTTTCTTCTATTTTACTACAAGTGTAGGTTGTGGTAATTAGGAGGAGATTGTGCTTGGGAGTTGCTTGGATTGCTTCACTCTTCCAAGCCTTTGGTATGTCCTCAAGATTCGAGGATTATGTTTAGAAGGTTCGTAGTCATTGTAATAGACACTTAAGTTTCATTTCATTTGTAAATGGCCATGTCCCTTAGTACGTTTTAAGTTCTTGTCTAAGATTGGCTAAAGAGACTCAGTAGTTCCGCTTGCGTATTGATGTTTTCAAATGTTGATGACTCTTGAAGTCTTATGGTTTTATTGAATAAAAGTTTTAAATGCGTAGTGATTTTTATGATCTATGCGATGAATGAATGCTAAGGCTTGTATAAGACCTCCGAGAGGTTGAATACGCATGTAACGGCTAAGGGGTGCTCTCGTGTGGTTACTAACTTGGTATCAGAGCATAAGGTTTTAAAGATTACTTTTAGGTTCAAAGTCTCGAAAGCCACGTCTAGTAGAGTCTTGTTCATTGGTGTGAGTCGCGACACATCTATGAGCAAGAGGCTATACGATGATAGAAGTTTCACTTTCTTTCATTATTCTTGATGTTGTGCCTTAGAGCTTTGTCTATAAGTGTCCTTTTCCTAATCTGTCTCTTGTGTTTATAGAATATGAATACGAGAGCTAATCGGAGGAGAGCGGAAAAGGAGATAGATGATGGGAGAGTTCGTCCCCAAGGAGTGCAATGTGACCAAGCTCCTTTAGGTGGGCAAGAGAATGTGGTTCCGGTGGCTCCCCCAGATATGACTAATGGGGAGATTAGAGAGGCTGGACTGTGCCATGACTACTCAATCAATATAGATGTGAGGCATAGGGTAAATGCTATTGAGAGTAGCGTGGCCTCAAGGTTAAGGGATTTCACAAGGATTAACCCACCTACCTTCTTTGGTTCTAAGGTATATGAGGACCCACAAAACTTTATATATGAGGTGTTTAAGATTTTGGATGCAATGGGAGTGACTCCTAGGGAGAAGGCGGAGTTGGCTTCCTACCAACTCAAGGATGTAGCTCAAGTGTGGTTTGAGCGATGGTGGGATAAGTGAAATGACCCAAAAAGTTCTTAAAAATGTGCTTCGGAAGTTACCGGAAACTTCTTTAGCTATATATAAAAAAAATCCATTTCGTTTTTTGAAAATCTGACTTCATATTCTTGTTTAGGGGGTCAAATTGAGTGGGAAATGGGTCTAACCCAAATTTTAGAGCAACCGTATCAAAATCCAAAATTTCCAAGTGAAGCCTTTTTCGAGGGTCTACTTTGGAGGGTCATATCATCTAGCACACAAATTATTGGGTGTCCAATAACATATCCATGGAAAGCCCTTTGAGTTAGCTACCTAACGCACTTCGTTTCACCTCATTCGGAGTTCGGACGAAGAAGTTATGCTCATTTTCGTAAAATTTGTCCGGCAGGAAAGACAATTTCCAGTGAGCGTTTTTACTGTTCACCCGCCTCATTTTTTTTTCTAAGTGTTGGACCATTTTTCCAAAGGGCATATGTTATTTCCTATATACCATTAGTTCAATTCCCATCTCTAAAACATTTCCCAAAACACCTCTCCCATTGTTAGACACATTTTCTCTCAAGTTCTCTCAAGAACCCTAATCCAAAACCTTCCTCAAGATTGAAGAGACTCTTGCTCCAAGTTCCAAGCTTCCATTGAAGACACTCTCAAGACCTTTATAAAAACTCAAGGTATGTGGTGTTGAACTCATGGGTCCTTCCACCCATAGTGCCTAGACTCTATTCTACTCACTAATTCATGGTCTTGTTCTTTGTAATAATTTCCTGCACATTGAATTTTAAACATGAAAAGTGATTGTTTTGAGCATGTTGTGAGTCTAGAACTTGAACCTAAATTTGGAATGGATGTGGAGATTTTCATGTGGTATTGTGGGTGTTAAAAAGGTGTTGTTGTAGGTTGTTCACTGGTTTGGCTGCATAATTACTACCCTATTTTCCATGCTTTTTGATTCCATTATATGCCTTCAAGGTATTTGACAAAATGTCCAACTATGGAGAATTGATGAATCGATGCTTTAAAGCTTGAGTTATGAGATGTATGGAAATTCAGAGATGTGTTGATGACAAACTAAGCTTGTGTATATGTTCATTCCATACGTGAGATTGCATTAGAGCCTAATGGGAATTTCCTATATGAAGTGTTGCATGACCATGCCCGGTCCGGGGGAAAAGAACCGGACAACCATGTGAGAGGTTTATATCTCACCACCTAGGATGCTTGGGGTGTGACCAACATCAACCATGTGAGAGGTTTATATCTCACCACCTAGGATGCTTGGGGTGTGACCAACATCAATCATATGAGAGGTTTATATCTCACCACCTAGGATGCTTGGGGTGTAACCAACATCAACCATGTGAGGGGTTTATACCTTGCCACCAGGGTGTCCGGGTGTGAACGGCATCCCCCATCCTAAGTTGGGGTTATAGATTGGTTGGATCATGCATACACATATGATATCTACTAATAGTATAGATTTACTTAAACATGTTTTGACTTTACTTTGATCATGCATCCTCATATTGTTATTCATAATGCCTATGAAACTATTTCTTGTATTTCGATTGTGTCCTTGTCTATTGTTGTGTTGCACCCCGCATACTTAGTACATTCCAAGTACTAACGCATATTTTGCCTACATGATGTCACCATGTAGGGACCGGAGCTACTCCTGATCCTTCTCTCCATTCACGTGGCTAGTACGGTGCTTATCCGAGTTGTTGGTGAGTCCTCAATGATTCGAGGGCTATGTTATGTTTCCTACTCCTATATTTTGAGACTTTAGCTTGCAATTGTATTTTGACTATGAGGGGAGCCCGTAGTATGTCATGGCCCCGTCCTATCTATGTATGTAGAGGTGTGCGTTGGACAAGTATTTTGTAAATGAGCTTGACACTTGTTCTATGATGTCATTTTGAAATGGTTTGCCCTTAGTCCCTATTTCTTGTTAATTAATGTTGAATGTACTTCCGCGACCGATGAAGTGTGATGACAAGTTTGAGAGGCTTGTTTGGGGTTCCTTCGGGTTCCTCATTCGCCATGCCACGTCTAGGCCCTAGCCTTGGGTCGTGACAATAAGAGACCCATAAGGGCTGACCCAATAGATTGGGGAGTGTTTAGGACGGCCTTTCTTGATAGGTGATTTCCCTTAAAGTTGAGGGGGCAAAAGTTGGCTGAGTTCACGAACCTACGTCAAGGGAATATGAGTGTGAAGGAATACTCTCTCAAGTTTACCCAACTCTCTAAGTATGCACCTTGGTAGCAAATTTTAGGGGTAGAATGAATAAGTTTGTGATGGGGGTTTCCGATTTGGTTAAAGAAGAGTGTCGTACGGCCATGCTCAATCATGATATGGATATCTCTAAGCTTATGGTTTATGCTCAACAACTTGAGGAGACAAAGCTTAGAAGGATGAATAGAGATATGAAGAGGGTTAGGCCGGATGAACAAAACCAATCTAGGTCTAAGAAGAGGTTCTATAACCAAGATTCTTCAATGGTCAACAATAATAGAGTGTCTAACCCTAAACTTCAAAGAGGGAATGGAGGTGGTTCTACTTTTGAGAGGCCTAGTTGTGCTACTTGTGGAAAACAACATTTGGGCAAGTGTCTTGCAGGTGTGGATGAATGCTTTGGATGTGGGAGTAAGGGTCATAAGATGAGAGATTGCCCTACACTTAAGGCAAAAGGGAAAGAGACCAATCAAGTTGCTCATGATGGCCCGGATCCAAATGCTCCTAAGAGGAACTGTTTCTATATGCTTCAAGCTAACAAGGATAAGGGAACAAATGAAGGTAACTCAATTTTCTTTGTTGTTTGACGATAACCTTAGATGGATTTACCCGAAGTGGGGGACGATGAGTTGAGTAGTAAGGTTGTTGATATCCTTATCTTTTCCTTCTATTCTAATTCAAGCTTGAAAACGAAGAGTTCTTAGTAGCATGTTGCATGTTGGAGTCTTATGTGAATTGAGTTTCCATATTCTCGTTATGATGTGCATATTTTAGTTGAATTCTTGTTTAAGTAAATAAATGAATTATCATGATTATGTCCCTCATGATTTATATGAATTTATGAAGAATTGTTTAAATTGCCCCATGAGATGCCTAGTTAATCATGCCTTGATGTGATCTTGAATTAGATTTTGAGAGAAATTTTATGGAGCCTATAAATGTTGTAATGAGCATGATACGCTATGGAGAAGGAAGTTCCTCCAAAGAAATGAGAAATGGTAAAGTTTTGTGCATATTGAGTGGTAGATGTTATTCCTACTTCCTTGAATTGCATGAAAGTCTTGTTGTGATGCTTTTTTATGTCGAGCAGATGTTTCCTCCTTGATGTGTGCTGTAGTAATTATGTTACATGCTTGCTGTGGGCTGCTAGTCCTAGAGTCTTTACTTTATAATGTTAAAGCGTCATTCGAGGACGAATGTTCTCAAGTGGGGGATATTGTAACATCCCTCAAAATGAAATAGGATAATTAGAGCTTCACATGTGTGTTAGTAGTTGATAAACTTATATAAATGTTTGAAAATGAGTTTATAGGTCAATTTAGTTGAGTTTGAAGTCAAACGTCAAAGAGATGTTCAAGACGTTCGAAAACTAGTCGTTTGCGTGCTAGTGTGTTCTAGTGTGTCTTGCATGTTTTTATGTGTCATCTGAAGTCTAAAATCAGTGATGGTGACCCTACTATCCTAATAGGCATGTTTAGGGTCGCAATGTCCGGGTACGACTCCCCAAGGACCTCCCTAAGGTTCCTTGGAGAGGACCCAAACGTTGGCATAAAAGGCTGCCTAGGCAGCGTGTTTGGCAATCTTGTTTGACGCCCAGGGTGACGCCTCGTCAGGCCATTGACACCCCGTCAAAAGGGGGCGTAGCTCCACACGTAGTTGTGGGATCTTAGACCCCAAATGTTGAGCCTCTGTCCCAAACAACGACCTACCGGGACGGTCCGTCAATGACGGACCGTCAGTGCATTGACGGTCAGTCAGTGCATTGATGATCCGTCAGTGCATTGACAGTCCGTCAATGGTGCCCTGTTTCACTGCCAAGTTTCGGCCAAGTGTGGGTAAATTCACCCCACGTTCTAATTAGACCCTAGACGACTATTTTACCTATTCTTGGGTATTTTAGGTTAGTTAAAACTCTTTAACCTAGAACTAGACCTCATTATTCCAATTGAACCTTCCCTCTAAAATAAATTCTCTCTCTAGAACACAATGGAAGACATTGATGAAGCTTCAAGCTAGGGGATGGGTTCCTACTGATTTCTCCTTCAAATTCCTAAGGAAATTAATCACAAAGGTATGGGGATTTTATATTTGATTCTCTTTTCAATCAAAGAGCCAAATCAAAGTGATTTCAATGTTTTTCATAAACACTAAAAATCCCAATTTCAATTCTAAGCTTGAGTTCTTGCATGAAAGTATTTCAAATGATGATTTATGTTAATGTTGATGGTTTTAAGATGAAAAACTCCATGAACCCTTGCATATCTTGAAATCCTAATTTTTGGGTCTAAAGTGGGTCTATTGATGATGAGCTAATAATATGATATTAATGTGTAGATTGGTATGGGCTATTGATTTATGTATTGTTTTTTATTGAATTATGAGGAATTGATGGTCAATTGTGTTATATTGGATGTTGGCCTTGAATGGGTAATTGTGACCTAAGGTTTATAATGATGATGAAGTTGTGAATAGATTATTGCATGACCTAAGGTTTATATTTTGATCCCTTTGAAAGTGGGGAGGTGTTTACTTTATAATAATGTTGTGATCATGGCCTTGTAGGCAAGGTTGGATGATTGTTGTTTTGAGTAATGTTGATTATGTGAAGCTAATGTGATATGATGTGAATTTGTGTATGGTCTAAAAGTATGAAAGGTTACCTTGTGTAGAGACTTTATGTGTTATGCTTGGTTGTTGTCTTCTTTGAATGACTTATAATGAAGGTGAGGTTAGGATAGACTATGTTTACCTACTCTCACAACTAGTGAATGAAAAGAATGAAACAATGTGAGAATGAATGAAAAGAATGTGAGTTAATGCTAATGAATGGAAGTTGGGTCTATTATAAGGATAGTCTCATAAAGTACTCCTTTAAATGAATGGGGTTCCTAGATGAAAGGTTTTCTCATCTTTGAATCTAAGAGCTTCCTTAATGAATGAATGTTGGGTTAGGATGAGTACTTCTTCGTGAGTTGAGATGAGAGTACTTAGTAGCAATCCTTATCCCTAAACAAATGAATGTTGGGCTAGGATGGGTACTCCTTCGTGTGTTGAGATGAGAGTACTTAGTAGCAATCCTTATCCCTAAATGAATGAATGAAATGAATGTCCAACTCTGTGGGGGAGTAATGTCTAGCACCGAGAGGATATGAAGATGGGTGGATACTCCTTCGTTAGTTGAGATGTGAGTATTTAGTAGCAATCCTTAAGATGGGTGCTCCTTCGTGAGTTGAGATGAGACTACTTAGAAGCAATCCGTCTATCCCTTAACTATGTGCCCACATAGGACTAGCTAGTGGTTTCTACCATGTAAAGGCTAAAAGAATGACCCTACCTTAGGCAAGTGGGGATCCCTCATCCGATAAGGGTTACTATCGGGATTCCATGTCAAGCTCCATGGTCTATGTCGATTAAGGCACTTCCCCCACATTAATGAATGAATGAACTAGGGTCTGTTAAGGGTGTACTACTTAGGATAGGTGATGGAATGGGGCATCATCTAGACATTGCACAAGTAGACATTTAAGGGATATCTTGGTGTGTCTTAGTAATGATAATGAATGAATGCATCTTATTAGGATAATTAATAAAAATGTTGATCTTTGAGCATGCTAATGTGAAAGTGAGTCATAATGAATTGAATGTACTTCCTTAAGTTGAATTGAATGTATGTGATGATCTTATGTCATTAATGAATGAAGTTGTCTAAATGCATTAAGTTGAATGAACGATTTATGTTGAGATGTGAATGGAGCTTGTCTTGTGTAGCCTTAAGGATCACTTGGGTGTGGTATGGAGAGGTAATATGGGCTTCCTCACCATGTCTTACTTAGGTGAGTCTTGGGATGACATTTGATGAGTGTTCTAGTTTTATGAAGTGACTTGTTGGTTTATGTGCTTGTATGTCTTATGTGATTAATTGGTGAAGGTTGAGGTATGCATGGTAACTGCACTTTGTGTGACCTTAAGGTGGTGCCTTAGCAGGGTGAGATGGTATGGGACGTTGCCCATACATTGCACAAAGGAATTTGCTTAAGGGTTACTTAAGGTGGAGGTCCAAGGCAAGAAGGTAAAGGTAAATGGGTTATGTATGTTTATGATGTATTGCGAAGCATATGACTTTGTATTGTTGGTTGTGACTTATATGGTGCCTATTAAGTTGATGTTCATGAGATTTTATCAAAATGGCATGAAAGCGTAACTTCCAAACAAATGTCCTTTTTAGCATGTTTTGCATATCCTCATTCTTAGTACGTGTTTTGTACTAACCCCTTTCTTCTATTTTACTACAAGTGTAGGTTGTGGTAATTAGGAGGAGATTGTGCTTTGGATTGCTTCACTCTTCCAAGTCTTTGTTATGTCCTCAAGATTCGAGGACCATGTTTAGAAGTTTCTTAGTCATTGTAATAGACACTTAAGTTTCATTTCATTTGTAAAGGGCCGTGTCCCTTAGTACGTTTAAGTTCTTGTCTAAGATTGGCTAAAGAGACTTAGTAGTTCCGCTTGCGTATTGTTGTTTTCAAATGTTGATGACTCTTGAAGTCTTATGGTTTTATTTAATAAAAGTTTTAAATTCTTATTGATTTTTATTATCTATGCGATGAATGAATGCTAAGGCTTGTATAAGACCTCCGAGAGGTCGAATATGCATGTAACGGCTAGGGGGTGTGATAGCATCCAAGGAATCTCTACTCCATTGAACGACAAGGATGAAGCGTTTTAAACTCCAAGGAGTCCCATAACAAGATCTCAAACCAAGGAGTTCAATGGTAAGCTCAATGGGCTTTAATCACTGATCCAAAGGTGTCTTATTGGGGAAGAAGAGCTCAATCCCAAGGGAGAGGAATTGTCCAAATGCTACAATTATTTGGTGGCCCAAATTCAAGCCCAATATGAAGAATTTTAAGGTCCAATTTCGTGCAAATAATGTCAAGAAGAGTCCAAGAATCAGCCACAACAAGAGCTCCTTTCTGCCCAAGTTTTGAGAGAAGACTAGTCAAAATTTCCAAGATTGTCAAGATTCTTTTCCTAGTTGGGATTTACCTTATTTCTATATTTATATATAGGTTATTAATATTTTCCTTAGTCTATTTATGGTCTCGTAAGTACCATTCAATGCTTTCCTAGAAGTACTAAATTTGTTCCTAGTTAGGTTACTTTATTTCCTTTCTAGAGTAAGATTCCTTGTAATTGTTTTTCTAGGGTTTAGCTGACCTTTTAGCTTCTCATAAGGGGTCTTGGACGTTCTTCCCCCTTCTCCTATATATAGGAGTCCTTTTCATTCATTAAAGGGAATTTAGATTGATATTACTAATATTTGAGAGATTTCATTGAACCTTTGTGACTTGTTATTTGAGAATATATCTTTAAACCTTTACTAGTTTCATAGTTTAAGGTGTAAAGTAACTTCTTCTTGTGATATCTTTGGTTTCTTTTTGGTATTCTTTAGAAGTGATTAGTTTCTACATACTAATTATTGTCTTTAGTTACTCATAAAGCGGTCAAGATCCGAATCTATTGTTTTGATTCGTTTTCTCAAGTAAAGGCTTAGATTTCTTCCATAAATCTATACGTTGTTACTTGGATCTTTTCAAGGCCTTAGAACATCTAATCCTTGGAAATTCGTGGATCTTTCCTTCGAATTTCCCATATCTTTAGTTAGCTTTTTTTGTTTCTTTTCTTTGTGCTTCCGCATTCTAATATTCAATTGTCTATTTGTGATCTCCTTTAACCTTGCTGTTATCAAGTGGTATCAGAGCGGTTCTATCAAGATTCCGTTCTTGATAAATCTTGGGATTTCTTCTTATATTAGAGTAGAAAAAAAACTGTAGCGTGAACAATTTTTTTTTATAGTTGTGTGAACAGTAGCGTTAACAAAAAAAAAGTTATAACTTGCTCTCTAAGAAATCTGATTACTTGTCCTCCAAGAAATTTGATTACTTGATACCCAAGAAAGCTTATTACTTGTTATTCAAGAAATCTTATTACTTGCTATTCAAGAAATCTTATTACTTGCTCTCCAAATTTTGCATTATTTTGTTTCCAAGCAAGAAGGTAGCAAGAAGAGGGGATTCTAGATCTTTAAGAATAAGAGGAATTTTTTTCTTGTTTTTATAATTCTAAAATAAGTTCCTTTTTATTCGTGTTTTGTTTCAACTAAATCCTACTTGTTCTAGGACTAGTTCTTTACTTTCTTTTTGTACCCCAAGATTCCATAATTTATTACTACAAACTTGATACACGTTTTGGTTTAATTATAAATCTACAAAGTATTCTCGTTCAAGGTTATTTTGAGTGGAAAAAGGCAAGTGTGGGTGAGTTTAAAAGAAGGTAAAAGCCATATTAAAAGTGTGATACTTGATCATTTATTCTTTTTTTTAGATGTCTAATTCAGGTGGTGATGAGGAAAGGGCTCGTTTAGAAGCCAAGGTCAAAGGAAGGAACGACTTCACCCTTCAAGCTATGCACCAACAATTTGAGAGATGGACCCTTCAATTTCAAGAGATGAGGGATATGATTATCGAGCAGAATGACACCATAGCTGCAATTAGAAGGGAGAATGATGTTGTACCCCTAAATAATGTTAGACCCCAAGTTAGAAGGAATGTAACCCATATCCCTTTTGTAAATCCTGAATATGATAATAATGATTTTGATGTTGAATTTAATCTAGAAAGAAGAGATAGGAGGGGACAAAGAGGTAGAGTAGAAGATGATAATATAAATAGTATAAAGATGAAGATGCCATCTTTCAAGGGGACAAGGGATCCAGACTTGTACCTTGATTGTGAGAGACGAGTTGAAGCCATCTTTGATTGCCATAACTACTCTGAGGGTAAGAAAGTTAAACTTGTTGTTGTTGAGTTTTCTGATTATGCTTCTTCTTGGTGGAAAAAGATTGCTAGGGACAGATTGCAAGAGGAGCTACCACCTATTGCTACGTGGGCAGAGATGAAGAGGGTAATGAGGAAGCGATTTATTTCATCATACTTCCAAAGAGATCTACAGTCTCGCCTTCAACACTTAAAGCAAGGCTCCATGTCGGTGGATGAGTACTTCAAAAGCATGGATATGGTTATGATCCAAGCTAACTGGATGGAGGAAGAAGAGGCTACAATAGCTATATTTTTAAATGGTTTAAATACAGAAATAGCTAATGTAGTAGAGATAAAACAATATGTAATTTTCGATGAGTTAGTTGATTTGTTTGTAAAAGTTGAAAAACAAATTGAGAAAAAGCAGCAAAATAACTCATGGAGAAGTCGACCAAACACTATCTCTAAGAAGCCATGGTCAACTCAAGAGGGGAAAGTTCCTTCCAAACCTCAAGATGATAGAGGTAAAGGTAAAGTTGAGGAGGGAGGTAAAACCTTTAATCCTAAATCTTCTAAACCTTCAAGTTCTATTCAATGTCACAAATGTCATGGAAGGGGGCATATGATGCATGAATGTCCAAGTAGAAGAAACATCCTACTTAGAGTGAATGGAGAATATGAGAGTGAAAAAAGTGAGGGGGAAGAAGAAGAGGGAGAAGCTGTAAGTGAGGAAGATGATTTGGAACTGCCTAATGAAGGTATAATTGGGGTGGTTAGGAGAATTATGACTATGAATTTGGGTAGTGTTGATGAAGGGCAGAGAGAGAATTTGTTTCATACTAGGTGTGGGATAAAAGGGAAGACTTATTCTATGATTATTGATGGGGGGAAGTTGTGCAAATGTGGTGAGTTCATACTTGGTGGATAAACTAGGAATTGCATGCATGAAGCACTCTACCCCATATAGGCTCCAATGGTTGAATAATTGTCGATAAGTAAAAGTAAACAAACAATGCATGATTTCATTCAATGTTGGTAGGTATGAAGTTGAAATTCTTTGTGATGTAGTTCCAATGCAAGCATGTCATGTTTTACTTGGCCGACCTTGGCAGTATGATAGGGATACTACTCATCATGGGAGAAAGAATAGGTATAGTCTTCTGCATAATGGTAAGAAGTATACTCTTGCACCATTATCTCCTTCTCAAGTGTTTGAAGATAAAAAACGATTAAGGGAAACAATGGGAAAACAAAAGGGAGAGGTAAAAAGTGAGCTTGAGGGAAAAGAAAAAGGCCAAGAGATAGAAAAAAAGAGTGATGGCCGAGAGAAAAAAAGAGAGGGCAGCGATCTAAGTAAAGAGGTAAAAGAGGGTGTGAGTAAAAAAATAAAATGTTTTGGTTAGAGGAAAGAGGCTAAGGAAAAGAAAAATGAGAGCCTTTATATAAAAGCCAAAGAGTGTTTGAATGCTAGGAGAGAGGGGCTGCCCATAATACTACTTATTTACAAAGAAGTATTGATTAATTTTGAACAACAAACTCCTTCTATGCCAAATAGTGTTTCTTCTCTTTTGCAGAATTTTGAAGATGTGTTTCCTGATGACACTCCAAAGGGATTGCCACCTTTGAGAGGGATTGAGCACCAAATAGATTTTGTGCCTGGGTCTCAACTTCCTAATAGGCCTGCCTATAGGAGCAATCCTAAAGAGAATAAAGAATTACAAAGGCAAGTTGAAGAATTGCTTGAAAGGGGATTTGTTCAAGAGAGTATGAGCCCATGCTCTGTTCCAGTCCAATGGTCCCCAAAAAGGATGGAACATGGAGGATGTGTGTAGATTGTCGAGCCATCAACAAGATAACGGTAAAGTATTGCCATCCTGTCCCTCGGCTTGATGGCATGTTGGACCAACTCTATGGTTCCAAAATATTTTCTAAAATTGATCTAAAGAGTGGTTACCATCAGATTCGTATGAATCCTGGAGATGAATGGAAAACTGCTTTTAAGACCAAATATGGACTTTATGAGTGGTTAGTTATTCCCTTTGGCTTGACTAATGCACCAAGCACTTTTATGAGACTAATGAATCATGTTTTTAAAGATTTCCATGGAAAATTTATTGTGGTGTATTTTGATGACATCTTGATCTTTTCTCAAAATCTGGATGAACACCTAGAGCACTTAAAACAAGTTTTTGAAGTTCTTAGAAATCAGTGCTTATTTGCTAATCTCAAAAAGTGTACTTTATGTGTGGATCGTGTGGTTTTCTTAGATTTTATGGTCAGTTCTAAGGGAGTTGAAGTAGATGATGAGAAAATCAAGGCAATAAAAGAATGGCCTAAACCTAATAGTGTAACTGAAGTTAGGAGTTTTCATGGACTTGCTAGTTTTTATAGAAGGTTTGTGCGAGACTTTAGCACCATTGCTGCTCCTTTAACTGAAGTTATTAAATAAGATAAGGTTTTTACATGGGGAAAGGAACAAGATGATGCATTTCACTTGCTGAAGGATAAATTGTGTTCTGCTCCTCTTTTGCAATTGCCTGATTTTTCTAAGTCTTTTAAAGTTGAGTGTGATGCCTCTAGTAAGGGCATAGGTGCAGTTTTTATGCAAGACTCCAAGCCAATTGCCTACTTTAGTGAAAAGCTAAGTGGAGCAACATTGAACTACTCAACTTATGATAAGAAGCTATATGCCTTGGTAAGGGCGTTAGCTACATTGCAGCACTACTTGTGGCCTCGAGAATTCGTGGTCAAGACTGATCATGAGTCATTAAAATACTTGAAGAGCCAAGGTAAACTTAGTCGTAGGCATGCTAAATGGGTAGAGTTTATTGAAACTTTTCCTTATGTAATTGGTTACAAACAAGGAAAGGAGAATGTGGTTGCTGATGCACTCTCAAGAAGGTATGTTTTAATCTCTACTCTTACTTCAAAGTTGTTGGGTTTTGATCAAATCAAGTTCCTCTATGCTAATGATTCTGATTTTGGTGAGATTTTTATTGAATGTAAGTTAGGTCCTTCTGAGAAATTTAATCTTCAAGATGAATTTCTATTCAAGGAAAATAAATTATGTGTTCCTAACTGCTCGTTACATGAACTATTTGTTAGGGATGCACATTGTGGAGGGCTAATGGGACATTTTGGCGTACCCAAAACACTGGAAATACTTTCTGAACATTTTTATTGACCTAGCATGAGAAAGGATGTTGAAAAAGTGTGTTCTTATTGTGTTGAATGTAAACAGGCTAAGTCTAGAACATTGTCGCATGGTCTTTATACTCCTTTACCTGTTTCTAATTCCCATTGGATTGATATTTCTATGGATTTCATATTGGGGCTGCCAAGGACTAAGTATGGTAAGGATAGTATATTTGTAGTAGTAGATAGATTTTCTAAAATGGCTCGTTTTATCCCATGTAAAAATACTAATGATGCATCTCATGTGGCTGACTTGTTTGTAAATGAAGTGGTTAAATTGCATGGAATACCTAGAACTATTGTTAGTGATAGGGATGCCAAGTTCTTAAGTCACTTTTGGAGAATTCTTTGGGGAGAGTTGGGAACTAAATTGCTATTTTCTACATCTTGTCACCCACAAACGGATGGGCAAACGGAAGTGGTTAATAGAACAATAGGGAACATGTTGAGGGCTATTTTGGAAGGAAAGTTGACTTCTTGGGAAGATTACTTACCTATTGTAGAATTTGCTTATAATAGGACCTTCCATTCTTCTACTGGTAAGACTCCTTTTGAAGTTGTATATGGATTCAACCCCCTTACCCCCCTTGATTTATTGCCTTTGCCTAGTAATGATTTTGCTAATCTTGAAGGTAAGAAGAAGGCTGATATGATGAAGAAAATTCATGAACAAACAAGGCTTGCAATTGAAAACAAGAATAAGGAAGTTGCATTGCGAACATAAAATATGTTGTTTTTAAACCTGGTGACTTGGTTTGGGTGCATATGAGAAAGGAAAGATTTCTTTCCAAAAGAAAGACCAAACTAGATTCTAGAGGAAGTGGGCCATACAAAGTCCTTGAAAGGATTGGAGACAATGCTTATAAACTTGATCTTCCTGGTGAGTTCCAAGTTAGTGCTACTTTTAATGTTTCTGATCTTTCCCATTTTGATGCAGATTTGAATTCGAGGACGAATTCTCTTCAAAAAGAGGGGAATGATAGCATCCAAGGAAGCTCTACTCCGTTGAAGGACAAGGATGAAGAGTTAGAAACTCCAAGGAGGCCCATAACAAGATCTCAAACCAAGGAGGTCAATGATAAGCTCAATGGACTTCAATCGCTGATCCAAAGGTGTCTTATGGGGAAGAAGAGCTCAAGCCCAATGGAGAGGAATTGTCCAAATGCTACAATTATTTGGTGGCCCAAATTCAAGCCCAAGATGATGAATTTTAAGGTCCAATTTCGTGCAAATAAGGTCAAGAAGAGTCCAAGATTCAGCCACAACAAGAGTTGCTTTCTGCCCAGGTTTTGAGAGAAGACTAGTCAAACTTTCCAAGATTGTCAAGATTCGTTTTCTAGTTGGAATTTACCTTATTTCTTTATTTATATATAGGTTATTAATATTTTCCTTAGTCTATTTATAGTCTCCTAAGTACCATTTAATGCTTTCCTAGAAGTACTAAATTTGTTCCTAGTTAGGTTACTTTATTTCCTTTCTAGAGTAGAATTCCTTGTATTTGTCTTTCTAGGGTTTGGCTGACCTTTTTGCTTCTCATAAGGGTCTTGTACGTTCTTCCCCATTCTCCTATATATAGGAGTCCTTTTCATTCATGAAAGGAAATTTAGATTGATATTAATAATATTTGTGAGAGTTCTTTGAACCTTTGAGACTTGTTCTTTGAGAATTTATCTTTAAACCTTTACTAGTTTCATAGTTTAAGGTATAAAGTAACTTCTTCTTGTGATATCTTAGGTTTCTTTTTGGTATTCTTTAGAAGGTGATTAGTTTCTACATACTAATTATTGTCTTTAGTTACTCATAAAGCGGTCAAGATCCGAATCTATCGTTTTGATTCGTTTTCTCAAGTAAAGGCGTTAGATTTCTTCCATAAATCTATACGTTGTTACTTGGATCTTTTCAAGACCTTAGAACATTTAATCCTTGGAAATTCGTGGATCTTTCCTTTGAATTTCCCATATCTTTAGTTAGTTTTTTCTGTTTCTTTTAGTTTGTGCTTCCGCATTCTAATATTCAATTCTCTATTTGTTATCTCCCTTAACCTTGCTGTTATCAGCCGTTTCTCAAGTAACGGGTAGGGGGTGCTCTTGGGCCGTTACAAACTTGGTATTAGAGCATAATGTTTTAAAGATTACTTTTAGGTTCAAAGTCTCGAAAGGCACGTCTAGTAGAGTCTTATTCATCGGTGTGAGTAGCGAAACATCTATGAGCAAGAGGCTATACGATGATAGAAGTTTCACTTTCTTTCATTATTCTTGATGTCGTGCCTTTGAATTTTGGTCTATAAGTGTCCTTTTCATAATCCATCTCTTGTGTTTATAGGATATGAATACGAGGGCTAATCGGAGGAGAGCGGAAGAGGAGATAGATGATGGGAGAGTTCCTCCCCAAGGAGTGCAAGGTGATCAAGCTCCTTTAGGTAGGCAAGAGAATGTGGTTCCGATGGCTCCCCCAGATATGACTAATGGGGAGATTAGAGAGGTTGGTCTGTGCCATGACTACTCAAGCAAATAGACATGTGAGGCCTAGGGTGAATGCTATTGAGAGTACCGTGGCCTCAAGGTTAAGGGATTTCACAAGGATGAACCCTCCTACCTTCTTTGGTTCTAAGGTAGATGAGGACCCACAAAACTTTATAGATGAGGTGTTTAAGATTTTGGATGCAATGGGAGTGACTCCTAGGGAGAAGGCGGACTTGGCTTCCTACCAACTCAAGGATGTAGCTCAAGTGTGGTTTGAGCAATGGAGGGATGAGATACCCATAGGGGCTGACCCAATAGACTGGGGAGTGTTTAAGACGGCCTTTCTTGACGGTGTTTCCCCTTAGAGTTGACGGACCAAAACTTGGCTGAGTTCATGAACCTACGTCAAGGGAATATGAGTGTGAAGGAATACTCTATCAAGTTTACCCAACTCTCTAAGTATGCTCCTACCTTGGTAGCAAATTTTAGGGCTAGAATGAATAACTTTCTGATGGGGGTTTCCGGTTTAGTTGAAGAAGAGTGTCGTACGGCCATGCTCCATCATGATATGGATATCTCTAGGATTATGGTTTATGCTTAACAACTTGAGGAGACAAATCTTAGGAGGATGGATAGAGATATGAAGAGGCTAGGCCGGATGAACAAAACCAATCTATGTCTAAGAAGAGGTTCTATAACCAAGATTCTTCAATGGTCAACAATGATAGGGCGTCTAACCCTAAACCTCAAAGAGGAAGAGAGGTGGTACTACTTTTGAGAGGCCTACTACTTGTGGAAAGCAACACTACTACTTGTGGAAAGCAACATTTGGGCAAGTGTCTTGCAGGTACGGATGGATGCTTTGGATGTGGGAGTAAGGGTCATAAGATGAGAAATTGCCCTACACTTAAGGCAAAAGGGAAAGAGACCAATAAAGTTGCTCATGATGGCCCGGATCCAAATGCTCCTAAGAGGAACAGTTTCTATATGCTTCAAGCTAACAGAGATAAGGGAAGAAATGAAGGTAAGTCAATTTTCTTTGTTGTTTGATGATAACCTTAGATTGGTTTACCCGAAGTGGGGGATGATGAGTTGAGTAGTAAGGGTGTTGATATCCTTATCTTTTCCTTTTATTCTAATTCAAGCTTGAAAACAAAGAGTTCTTAATAGTGTGTTGCATGTTGGAGTCTTATGTGAATTGAGTTTCCATATTCTCGTTATGATGTACATATTTTAGTTGAATTCTTGTTTATGTAAATAAATTAGTTTTCATGATTATGTCCCTCATGATTTATATGAATTTATGCAGTTTTGTTTAAATTCCTCCATGAGATGCCTAGTTCATCATGCCTTGATGTGATCTTGAATAAGATTTTGAGAGAAATTGTATGGAGCCTATAAATGTTGTAAAGAGCATGATATGCTATGGAGAAAGAAGTTCCTCCAAAGAAATGAGAAATGGTAAAGTTTTGTGCATATTGAGTGGTAGATGTTATTCCTACTTCCTTGAATTGCATGAAAGTCTTGTTCTAATGCTTTTTTATGTCGAGTTGATGTTTCCTCCATGATGTATGCTGTAGTAATTATATTACATGCTTGTTGTGGGCTGCTAGTCCTAGAGTCTTTACTTTATAATGTTAAAGTGTCATTCGAGGACGAATGTTCCCAAGTGGGGATATTGTAACATCCCACAAAATGAAATAGGATAATTAGAGCTTCACATGCGTGTTAGTAGTTGATAAACTTGTATAAATGTTTGAAAATGAGTTTATAGGTCAGTTTAGTTGAGTTTGAAGTCTAACGTCAAAGAGACGTTCACAGAATGGAAAGAACGCTGCCAGCTGATCGATTTAGGCCATTAGATCCATCTATAGTGTTGCACAAGCCAAATATATCTTCCCCGCTTCAAGAATCATCTTCAGAATCAACCTATAGCTCCTCGAAGGTGAGAGAAGAGGTGATCCATAAAACGATGGTGCAAAGGGAGTTGGATGGGACTCGTACTAATAATCCCATGGAAGATTCGAGTCAAATTTGAGGAAAAGGGACTAGCAAAAAAGAATCCCAGTTTCAAGATATTCATAATAGTCAAAAAGCCCACGATTTCACCGTCCCATTTGAGTGAAATCCACAGGCGACGGCGGCGAGGAGTTCTAGTGAATCATCCCAAAAGCGCCACCAAAATCGAAGCACTGCTGAGGTAATTCACGATGAATCTGATATTGGGGGTTGTAGTACTGGTCGTGGTGGTTATGACATTGAAGCTTCAAGTACATTTCATGGTGGAATTGCCGGTTCAGGCGACTCTGTCGGAATTCCGTCAAAGAATCTCAAAAAATTTCAATATGAAGAGGAGTTGCGTGTGGTATCACAGACTCAAATTCAACATAGGGAAGGAAAGCAACAATTTCAAGAATTGGGACAATCTATCACTTCTCATATGGATGAGCAACTCATCAAGAAACAGGGCAAGGGCACATGTATAATTCATATTGATAAATTTCATTCAATTGTGATTCCTGCAAATCAAGCCCATTTGAATTCTGGTACTGAGCATCTTAGAAATAAGAATGGTCAAATGAAAATTTGGGTTGCTAAAGAACAGGGGAAAGGTAATACGGTTAAGTCTAACATTAGAGCTGATCAACAACACGTTTATCAGGAGAATTTTCCTAGAATTTCTAGCAATTTTGATAAACAAGTTCTTAAAGCTAATACAAATAATGTTAGGAGTGATCGTCCTCCAGTTAATCCTCCTAATCCCCCCAAAATTGATCCATTGGCTGCACCGACCCCTTATACAGTAGTGCAAACTTATGTTGATCGACTTAGATATAATCAGGGCAAATGTGATGTTCCCATTACTTTGACAGCTCCTGAAATTACCACTAAACAAGGCCTTCCTGTTGTTTTGTATGTGAAAGACGAGGTGATGAGAGATTTAGCTGCAGCTTGCAAATATACTCTCATTGGGAAATATAGTTACACCATGCCTAAAGTGGAACTTATTAGGAATAATTTCATATTGCAAACACAATTATCTGGTGGAGTAAAAATTGCACATTTTAATTCTAGACATGTGTACATTGATCTTGATAATGAGCTTGATTACAATATCGTTTGGACTAAGCAAAGAATGAGTATAGCTGGACAGGTGATGCGAATTCAAGTGTGGACTCTTAATTTTAAACCTGCTGAAGAAACTTCTATAGTCCCTATCTGGATCTCTCTGCCTGAACTACCTTGGCATTGTTATAATAAGGAGTTTGTTTCTGGCCTGCTTTCACCTATTGGCAAGGTTTTATACTTAGACTCTGCCTCTATTAAAAAGACTAGGGGTAGTCAAGCTAGGGAGAAGGTACAAGTTGATCTTACTCAAAAGAGACCTCCTTATATTTGGATGCGTTATATAGGGGAGGATATCACTGATGGGAGATGGCAGAAAATAGGATATGACAATATTCCTGATTATTGTTTCTACTGTAAGCATCAAGGACATTTGGAAAGTGATTGTACCATAAGGCAAAGGGATGAGGATAAAGAGAAAAAGGAAATAGAGACTGTGAGAAACAAGAATAATAAAGAGTTGGACAAAAATCCACAACAACCAAAGGGTCAAAAAGAAGGTGATCAGAAGAAGGGTACCAATCAGCAGCGTAACCAACAAAGAGATCAGGAACAAATGCAATATCAACAAGAGGATCATTGTCAAACACAAAGAAGGAGGAACAATAATCAAATACAGGCATCTAGAGGCAATACTAGACAAGAAGAACAGTCCACTAAACAGGCATGTATAACTACTATTCCTACACAAAACACATATATTAATCTTGATGTCCAGGAGTCATCACCTAGCTTAGAAGTACTGGACAAATACAAAGGAAACAAAAGTGATAGCAGACTTCAGACAGCAGCAACAAAGCAGCAGGGTCAAGATGAGTATAATAGGAAACTAGCAAAAGCTGGAAAGGTCAACACTAATAAGCAATTACAGGTGGATATAGTTTCTAAACAGGAAACAGTGATCAATATAGGAAAGGAAGTATCTACAAGGCAAGTTGGTACAAGTATTGACTCAAATTTCCCATTCCCTAATCACATTGATAATGTTGTTAATACTATTGTTGAGGTAGTTGTTGGAGGTTTGGATGGGAGGGAATAGGAGATACATACTGACCTGCAGGAAGGGGTGTCCAAAGGGGGGAACTGACTCATGTTAGACATGAGGAAGTGGAATTTGACCATACTGATGACTCTAGAGCCCCTGCTACCCCTATCAATAATCAACAGAAAACTGCAACTCCACAGGTCACAGATACAGGGCAACAACAGGGCAAATTTAATAACAAATCAGGGGACAGGTTGAGTAAAAAGAAAAGAGAGGCAATAAAAAAGAGATTGCAAAACAGAGTATTGGTAAAGATTCAACTAGTAGAGATACAGGTAAACAGACTGAGGAACATGATGATGAAAAGTTTAATAAGGGTAACAAGGTTAAGATGCCTCCGGATGATTATGGGTCACTTAACTCTGAGGATGAGAAAGATCCTGATAATCAATCTATGAAAGAGTCTAATGAGGATGCAGAAGATACCATGAAACATACAGGTCAAGTTTTTGGTTCCTCCTTCCAGGATAAATGCACTGATGTTCAAAGAATGACAGAACAACAGGGTTTATCCCCAAGGGGAAGGAAACAAACTAGACACAACCCTCATCAGCCTATTACCAGCATATCTGACACCTCTAGCAGGCCCATGACTAGGTCCAAATCAAAAGGTTATTAATGATTCAAGCCATTTTCTGGAAAGCTAGGAGTATCAATACCAAAGGATCCTTGGAAAGGCTTCAAACACTCAAGAAAATTCATCATTTATCTATTACTACTATCCTGGAACCATTTGCAGATAATTCTCATATTGATATGGTAAGAGGTCAACTACAGATGGATCATGCAGTGAATAATCCTAATGGGAAAATTTGGTTGTTTCGGTCTAATGAAGTCACTGGTCATATTCTGGAAAAGCATGATCAGCACATCATAATAACTTTTCAGCACACAGATATTTCTGAGAAATTCATGATGTCCTTTATCAATGCTAAACGTAAGGAATATATGAGAAGACCTTTGTGGGACAAGCTAATGTTTTATACTAATATGGAATTACCTTTGTGTATAATTGGTGATTTCAATGTTATCACCTCTATAGAGGAGAAGCTTGGGGGAATACCTTACAATATGAATAAGAGCTTTGAATTTATTGGAGTGATAGAGGCATGTGGATTGACTGATTTAGGATACATAGGGCTTGCATTCACATGGTGCAATCAAATGGATGCAGAAGCTAGAGTTTGGAAGAGATTAGATGATAACAACAAGGTTAAGGAGATTACAAATAGAGAATTGAATATTAAAATGCGGAAGCACAAAGAAAAGAAACAAAAAAAACTAACTAAAGATATGGGAAATTCAAAGGAAAGATCCGAGAATTTCCAAGGATTAGATGTTCTAAGGTCTTGAAAAGATCCAAGTAACAACGTATAGATTTATGGAAGAAATCTAACACCTTTACTTGAGAAAACGAATCAAAACGATAGATTCGGATCTTGACCGCTTTATGAGTAACTAAAGACAATAATTAGTATGTAGAAACTAATCACCTTCTAAAGAATACCAAAAAGAAAACAAAGATATCACAAGAAGAAGTTACTTTATACCTTAAACTATGAAACTAGTAAAGGTTTAAAGATAAATTCTCAAAGAACAAGTCACAAAGGTTCAAAGAACTCTCTCAAATATTATTAATATCAATCTAAATTGTCTTTAATGAATGAAAAGGACTCCTATATATAGGAGAAGGGGTAAAAACGTCCAAGACCCCTTATAAGAAGCTAAAAGGTCAGCCAAACCCTAGAAAGACAATTACAAGGAATCCTACTCTAGAAAGGAAATAAAGTAACCTAACTAGGAACAAATTTAGTACTTCTAGGAAAGCATTCAATGGTACTTAGGACACCATAAATAGACTGAAGAAAATATTAATAACCTATATATAAATAAAGAAATAAGGTAAATCCCAACTAGGAAAAGAATCTTGACAATCTTGGAAAGTTTGACTAGTCTTCTCTCAAAACTTGGGCAGAAAGCAACTCTTGTTGTGGCTGATTCTTGGACTCTTATTGACCATATTTGCACGAAATTGGACCTTAAAATTCCTCATCTTGGGCTTGAATTTGGGCCACCAAATAATTGTAGCATTTGGACAATTCCTCTCCCTTGGGCTTGAGCTTTTCTTCCCCAATAAGACACCTTTGGATCAGAGATTGAAGCCCGTTGAGCTTATCATTGAACTCCTTGGTTTGAGACCATGTTATGGGCCTCCTTGGAGTTTCTAAAGCTTCATCCTTGTCCTTCAATGGAGTAGAGCTTTCTTGGATGATATCATTAGATAGGTTTATGGTTAATGATAAATGGTTAGAGGTTATGCCTCAAACTACTATTGAGAATCTATCTTCTGTTGGTTCTGATCATAGTCCTATGTTGATGGAAATGACTAGGGTTAATGAGAGTCATATCAAATATTTCAAGTTCTTACATTTTTGGGTTGACAATGTCACTTTTTTGAAAACAGTACAACAGTGCTGGGAAAAGGGAGTTATTGGCAATCCAATGTGGAGATTACATAAGAAAATGAAGAGAGTCACATCCACACTTAGCAACTGGTCTAAACAAGAGTATGGAGATATCTTTACTAAGGTAAAGGAGTTTGAGGAAATTATCAGTAAATCTGAAGAAGAACTTATGACAAACAACAATGAAGCTGTTAGATAGAAACAACATCAGATGAATGCAATCTACATTAGGTATTTGAAAATGGAAGAATCTATTCTTAAACAAAATACACAATTACAATGGTTTAAGGATGGTGATGCCAATACCAAATATTTTCATGCTTTGATGAGAGGTAGAAAAATGAGGTTATTTTTACATAAAATTTGTACTGAAAATGAGGTGTGGATACAGGGTGAGGAACAAATAGCACAGGCAGCCTGTGATTATTATCAACAAATGTTTACTGGTCAAAATGATAGAATAGATGAAAGAATTCTTCAACTTATTCCTATAGTAGTCACTCCTGAACATAATGATATGATGCAAGCAATGCCTAATATAGAGGAACTCAGACAAGTTGTGTTTGCTATGAACCCAAATTCAGCAGCAGGTCCAGATGGTATAGGGGGTAAATTTTATCAAGCTTGTTGGAGTATCATTAAAGAAGATTTGCTGGCAGCTGTACAATCTTTCTTTTGTGGTAACATTATGCCTAAGTTCATGTCTCATGCATGTTTGGTTTTGCTTCCAAAAACTGAACAGCCTACAAAATTCACTGACCTTCGACCTATCAACATTAGTAACTTTACCAATAAGATCATTTCCAAAATATTAAGCTTGAGATTGGCTACTATTTTTCCCCTATTATTATCAAACAATCAGTCTGGATTTGTAAGAGGTAGAAGCATTACAAAAAGTATCATGCTTGCACAAGAGATTACTCGTGGTATTAAAAAACCCAATACAGGAAATAATGTGGTTATCAAACTTGATATGACCAAGGCATATATGATAGGGTGTCCTGGTCATTTACATGTTTGGTTCTAAGGAGATTTGGTTTTGGGGAGGTATTTATTGATTTAGTTTGGAGAATAATGAGTAACAATTGGTATTCTATTATCATTAATGGTCACAGACATGGCTTCTTTCATTCCACTAGAGGACTTAAGTAAGGATACCCTCTATCCCCTGCCCTATTTATTTTAGGAGCAGAGGTATTGACCAGGTTGCTTAATTCTCTACATCAGAATCCAAGTTATAAAGGCTTTTTTATGGAGCCTAAAGGACCTCAGATCAATCACTTGAGTTTTGCAGACGATGTTATTGCTTTTGCTTCCATTGACAGACAATCCCTTAAGCTCATTATGGACAATTTAGGGGAATATGAACATACTTCTGGCCAGCTTATTAATAAAGCAAAGAGTCATTTTATGGTTCCAAACAGTACATCACAGGACATCATTCATACCAATCAAGCAGCTACTACTTTTTCGCAGAAAAGTAGTCATATTAGTTACCTAGGATGTCCTCTTTATATTGGTAGACAAAGGATCATTTATTATTCACATTTTGTTGAGAAGGTTTCCAAAAAAATGTGTGGTTGGCAGGCAAGGGTACTTAGTTTTGGGGGCAGAATTACTTTGATCAAACATGCCTTACAATCTATACCTATACATACTATGGCTACAATTTCACCCCTAGCAATACTATTAAATACATTGAGGTAATATTGCTAACTTTTACTGGGGAAGGGATAAGGATAAAAGGAAGTACCACTGGACTTCTTTTAACACCATGAGCTTACCATATACAGAAGGAGGGGTAGGGATCAGAAAACTTTCAGACATTTGCACATCCTTACAATACAAAGAATGGTGTAGTTTTAGGTCTAAAGTAACCTTATGGACTCAATTTCTTAAATCCAAATATTGTCAAAGAGCTCATCTAGTTGCAAAAAAGGTGGATACTGGACAGTCATTGATGTGGAGATACATGATGAAAAACAAGATTAAAGTTGAAGAGCATATAGGCTGGAAAATCAACTCTGGCAGCTGCTCCTTTTAGTGGGATGACTGGATAGGAGGGGGTGCTCTAGCAAAGTATACTACTGAGATATCAAGTCTTAACAATGCTACCATTGCACACTTTCTAGTAAATAGAAAATGGAATGAAAGGAAATTGAGACAACAGGTTCCTCCTCTCCTTATTCCATCTATTTTAATGACTAAATTTCAGCTTGTGCAGGGAGTTAAAGACGGTGCAATCTGGAAAATCACTGGAGCTGTAAAGTTCACTTGTAATTCAGCTTGGGAAATTTGCAGGAAGAAAAAGGCTACAGTTGTCATTAATTCTCAAATTTGGCATAGACATACCTTTCATAATGTCTTTTCTCCTATGGAGAGAAATAAGACATAAATTGCCAACCAATGAAACATTAGCTAATTTTGGAGTGGAACCTGTGAAATGTTATTGTTGTATTCAGTAGGGTTGGGATGAGGTGGAGCACATCTTCATTCAAGGACATTTTGCAGGCCATATCTGGAAGTTTTTCGCAGGCAGCATGGGACTCCAATTTCAGCAGACTTCATTACTTAACCAATAATGTATTGGAGTGGTATTATAGGGAAGAATACAACACAACCGACAATCATTAAAACTCTTCCTATAGTAATTTGCCGGCATCTCTGAAAAAACAGATGTTCAGCCAAGTATGGAGGAAAAACATCAGTATCCATAAAGTTAAATATTTGATTATTAAAGATATGCTTTTAATGCTTAAGTTTGTTTTTCCATATCTTCAATCGCCTGTAATATGGCCAGAAATGGTGGCATGTATTGAAAAATACAAACAAGAGCTAAGAGTTACAGTAGTGATGTGGAAGACTCCTCCTTGTAATAGATACAAGTTGAATACGGATGGTAGTGCATTACACAATCCGGGGAAAACTAAAAGAGGAAGCATTTTAAGAGATGATCAAGGGAGTATAGTCTATGCGTTTGTTGTACCTCTTGGTGAAGGGACTAACAATCAGGCCGAGATTCAGGCTGCATGTTATGGCTTAAATTGGTGTTACAACATGGTTATACTAATATCATCGTAGAGGTTAATTCAGAATTATTAACTAAGTGGTTCTTGCAGGTTGCTATTCCCCCTTGGAGGATACACAGGTATATACAGAAATTACAAATTCTTGCTAAACAATGAGTGTTTTTTCAGTGTGTGCATACTTACAGGGAGGTGAATAGTACAATTGATCTTTTGGCCAAACATAGTCACCAACAAGATATTGTACAAAATTACTACACTCATCATCAATTACCCCATGCAGTAAAAGGAAGCTATCAATTGGAGAAACTGAAAGTACAAAATTTTAGACGGAAGAAATTGAAAAGAACTAAACAACCACCTTGAATATTAGAAGGGCCTTTACAAACAAGGCATTCACTATCATGGACAAATGTTATACATATGTCCTTCTGTTAATTCAAAAGGCAACAACATTTCATATAAGTACGATTAGGGCATATAAAAATATCTTAATTTGTTTCATGTGATAAAACCTATTCGGCTTCACTATGTCTTATTTAGGTATAGTCGTTTGTTTAGGCTTAGTTCCTTAATTCTTGTAAGGGGAGAGTCTCCCATATTTATGTATTAGTAGTGACTTTGTATTATCAAAGGAGTCTGCTCTAGGTGCTTAGTTTAATATTACACCTTCTTGTATAGGGTGGAGTCGATTAACCTTAGTAGGTCGGTTGATTCTGACCCACCTTTAGGATTGGAGGTAAGGTATATGACCCTCTCCTTGTATATTTTGTTTTTATTATATATATGATAAGGTGATAAAAACAGGGTTAAGGGAGATCACAAATAGAGAATTGAATATTAGAATGTGGAAGCACAAAGAAAAGAAACAAAAAAAACTAACTAAAGATATGGGAAATTCGAAGGAAAGATCCACAAATTTCCAAGGATTAGATGTTCTAAGGCCTTGAAAAGATCCAAGTAACAACGTATAGATTTATGGAAGAAATCTAACGCCTTTACTTGAGAAAACGAATCAAAACGATAGATTTGGATCTTGACCGCTTTATGAGTAACTAAAGACAATAATTAGTATGTAGAAACTAATCACCTTCTAAAGAATACCAAAAAGAAACCAACATATCACAAGAAGAAGTTACTGTATACCTTAAACAATGAAACTAGTAACGGTTGAAAGGACCCCTTATAAGAAGCTAAAAAGGTCAGCCAAACCCTGGAAAGACAATTACAAGGAATCCTACTCTAGAAATGAAATAAAGTAACCTAACTAGGAACAAATTTAGTACTTCTAGAAAAGCATTAAATGGTACTTAGGAGACCATAAATAGACTAAGGAAAATATTAATAACCTATATATAAATGAAGAAATAAGGTAAATCCCAACTAGGAAAAGAATCTTGACAATCTTGGAAAGTTTGACTAGTCTTCTCTCAAAACTTGGGCAGAAAGCAACTCTTGTTGTGGCTGATTCTTTGATTCTTCTTGACCTTATTTGCACGAAATTGGACCTTAAAATTCATCATCTTGGGCTTGAATTTGGGCCACCAAATAATTGTAGCATTTGGACAATTCCTCTCCCTTGGGCTTGAGCTCTTTTTCCCCAATAAGACACCTTTGGATCAGCGATTGAAGTCCATTGAGCTTATCATTGAACTCCTTGGTTTGAGATCTTGTTATGGGCCTCCTTGGAGTTTCTAACGCTTCATCCTTGTCCTTCAATGGAGTAGAGATTCCTTGGATACTATCATAAGGCCTGGGGTATTGCTCAGCCCCTGACTCCCATAAGGGTCGTTCAATTTTTTTTTTAAGAAAACAACCCATAAACCCTAAACCCTAAATCCTAAAACATAAACCCTAAACCCTAACCCTAAACCCTAACCATAAACCCTAAATACTAAACCCTAAACCCTAAACCATAAAACCTAAACCCTAACCCTAAACACTAAAACCTAAATCCTAAACCCTAAACTCAAAACCCTCAACTCTAAACTCTAAACCCAAAACCCAAAACCCTAAACACTAAACCCTAACCTCTAAACCCTAAATACTATACCCTAAACCCTAAACTCTAAACCCTAACCTCTAAACCCTAAACCCTAACCATAAATCATTAACCCTAAACCATAAATCCTAAACCCTAAACCCAAATCCCTAAACCTAAACCCTAAACCCTAATTTCCTAAAAACTACACCCTAAACCTATCCCTAAACCCTAAACCCTAAACCCTAAATCCTAAAGCCTAAACCCTAAACCCTAAACCCTAAACCCTAAATCCTAAACCCTAAAACCTAAACCCTAAACCCTATACCCATAAACCCTAAACACTAAACCCTAAATCCTAAATCTCGTTAACCAGTGTCTTGGTCTTTCACATGTTTGGTACTTAGGAGATTTGGTTTTGGGGAACTGTTTATTGATTTAATTTGGAGAATAATCAGTAATAATTTGTATTCTATTGCCATTAATGGCCATAAACAAGGTTTATTTCACTCTACTAGAGGTCTTAAGCAAGGTGACCCTTTATCTCCTGCCCTATTTATTTTAGGAGCAGAGGTATTGACGAGGATGCTTAATTTTCTACATCAGATTCTAAGCTATAAAAGTTTCTTCATGGAACCTAAGGGACCACAAATCAATCATTTAAGTTTTGCAAATGATGAAATTATATTTACCTCTACTAACAGACAATCCCTGCAGCTTATTATGGATACTTTGAAGGAATATGAACAGATTTCAGGACAACTTATTAACAAAGGAAAGAGTCACTTTATGGTCCCAGAAAATACATCATAGGCCATTCTTCATGACATTCATGAAGTTACTAGTTTTTTGCAGAAAATTAGTCCTATTACATATTTGGGATGTCCTCTATATATTGGTAGACAAAGGATCATTTATTATTCCCACTTGGTGGAGAAAGTATCCAAAAAATTTTGTGGCTGGCAGGCAAGGGTTCTGAGCTTTGGTGGCAGAACTACTTTGATCGAACATGCATTGCAATCTATACCTGTACATACCATGGCTGCAATTTCCCCTCCTAGCACTACTATTAAATACATTGATGCCATCATTGCTGACATTTACTGGGGAAGGGATCAGGATAAAAGGAAATACCATTGGGCTTCTCTTGACACCATGAGCTTACCATATACAGAAGGAGGGGTAGGGATCAGAAGACTTTCAGATATATGCACCTCCATACAACACAAACAATGGTGGAATTCTAGGTCTAAAGTAACCTTATGGAGTCAATTTCTTAAGTCTAAATATTGTCAAAGAGCTCATCCAGTTTCAAAAGAGGTGGATACTGGACAGTCTTTGATGTAGAGATACATGATGAAAAACAAGATCAAAGTTGAAGAGAATATAGGCTGGAAAATCAGTCCTGGCAGCTGCACTTTTTGGTGGGCTGATTGGCCAGGAGGAGGTGCTCTAGCTAATTATACTAATGATATATCAAGCCTTAACAATGCTACCATTACACATTTTCTAGTAAATGGCAAATGGAATGAAAGGAAATTAAGACAACAGGTTCCTCCTCTCCTTATTCCAGCTATTTTAAATACTAATTTTCAGCTTGTGCAAGGAACTAAAGACAGTGCAGTCTGGAAACTCACAGAATCTGGAAAGTTCATTTGTAAATCAGCTTGGGAAATTTGCAGGAAAAAGAAGAATACTGTTGTCATTAACTCTCAACTTTGGCATAGACATATCCCTTTCAAAATGTCTTTTCTCCTATGGAGAGCAATAAGACATAAGTTGCCAACCAATGAAACATGAGCTAATTTTGGAGTGGAACCTGTGAAATGCTACTGTTGTATTCAGCAAGGTTGGGATGAGGTGGATCATATCTTCATTCAAGGACACTTTGCAAGGCATATTTGGAAGTTCTTCACAGGCAGCATGGGACTCATTTTTCAGCAGACTTCACTACTTAATCAGTTAATGTGTTGGAGTGGTATTATAGGGAGGAATACAACACACACGATAATCATTAAAACTCTTCCTATAGTAATTTGCTGGAATCTCTGGAAAAACAAATGTGCAGCCAAGTATGGAGGAAAAACATCAAGTATCCACAAAGTTAAACATTTGATTATTAAAGATATGTTTTTGATGCTTACATCTATTTTTCCATAGCTTGACTTACCTGTACTATGGCCAGAACTGGTAGCAGGTATTGAAAAATGGAAACAGGAGCTAAGAGTTACATTAGTTACGTGGAAGACTCCTTATTGTAATAAATACAAGTTGAATACGGATGGTAGTGCTTTATACAATCCGGAGAAAATTGGAGGGGGAGGCATTTTAAGAGATGATCAAGGGAGTATAGTATATGCGTTTGTTGTGCCTCTTGGTGAAGGGACTAACAATCAAGCCGAGATTCAGGCTGCTTGTTTTGGCTTAAATTGGTGTAAACAACATGGTTATACTAATATTATCTTAGAGGTTGATTCTGAATTATTAACTAAGTGGTTCTTGCAGGTTGCTATTCCCCCTTGGAAGATACACAGGTATATACAGGAATTACAGATTCTTGGTAACCAATGTGTGTTTTTCCAGTGTGTGCACACTTATAGGGAGGCGAATAGTCCAGCTGATCTCTTGGCCAAACATAGCCACCAACAAGATATTATTAATCATCAATTACCTCAGCAGTAAAAGGAAGCTATCTATTGGAGAAATGGGGAGTACAAAATTTCAGGCGCAAGAAGTTGAAAAGAATTAAACAACCACCTTGAATATTACAAGATCTTTTTACAAAGAAGGCACTCAATATCAAAAGTTCTATACATATGTCCTTCTTTCAAAGGACAACAACATTCCATAAAAATATGATTAAGGCATGTTACAATGCCTTAATGTGTTTCATGAGACACAAGCTATTCGGAATTACTATGTCTTATTTAGGTATAGTTGTTTGGTTAGACTTAATTTCATTTATTCTTGTAAAGGGAGAGTATCCCTTATTTATGTATTATTAGTAACTTTGTTAAAGAGAGGAGTCCTCTCAAGGTGCTTAGTTTAAATTTTACATCTTATTGTATAGGGTGGAGTCGACTAACCTTAGCAAGTAGGTTGACTCTTGACCCAC
Source organism: Solanum verrucosum (assembly GCF_900185275.1). Lineage (NCBI taxonomy): Eukaryota > Viridiplantae > Streptophyta > Magnoliopsida > Solanales > Solanaceae > Solanum > Solanum verrucosum. The sequence continues at coordinate 100,007 of NW_026019539.1, forward strand.
CATTAGGATTAGAGGTAAGGTATATGTCCCACTCCTTGTATATTTTTATTTTCTATATATGATAGCCTGGGGTGTCACTCAGCCCCTGACCCCCTCAACGGTCGTTCAAATAAACAAAATCCACTTAACCATAAACCCAAAACCCCAAAGCAATAACACGAAACCCTAAACCCTAAAGACTAAAGCCTAATCCTAAACCCTAATCCATTTACCCTAACTCCTAAACACTAAACTCCTAAACCCAAACCCCTAAACCCAAAAACCCAATAACCTAAATCGTAAAACCTAAACTTTAACCATAAACCCTAAACCCTAAACTCTAAATCCAAAACCCTAAATGTTAAACCGTAAAACCAAATTCCTAAACTCTAATCCCTAAACCCTAAACCCTAAACCCAAAATCTAATCCCTAAACCATAAACCGTAGCCCTAAACCATTAACACTAAACCTAAACCTAAACCAAACCCTAAACCCTAAAATATAATCTCTAAACCCTAAACCGTAGCCCTAAACCATTAATCCTAAACTCTACACCTCAACCCTCAAACCTAAACCCTAAACACTAAAACCTAAACCCTAACCCTAAACCCTAAATCCTAAACCCTTAACCCTGAACCATACACCCAAAACCCTAACCCTAAACCCAAAATCCTAAACCCTAAACCCTAAACACTAAATCCTAAACCCTAACCCCTAAATCCTAACCTCTAAACCCTTAACCCCAAAACCAAAACCCCAAAAACCTAAAACCTAAACCATAAACCCTAAACCTTAAACCCTTAACAAATATACAAAACTCTAAACTCTAAACCTTAAACAATAAGCTAAACCCTAAACCCCAAACCTAAATCCTAAACCCTATCCCTAAACCTTAAACCCTAAACCCGAAACCTTATACCCTAGCCCCAAACCATTAATCCTAAACCCTTAACCTGAACCCTAAACTGTAAAGCCTAAACCCAAAATCCTAAACTCAAAACCCAAAACGGTAAACCCTAAACCCTAAAAACCCTAAACCCTAAACGCTAAACACTAAACCCTAAACCACAAATACTAAACCTAAACCCCAAACCGTAAACCCTAAACCCTAAACTATAAAACCAAAACCCTAACCCTAAACCCTAAATTCTAAACCCTAAACCCTAAACTGTACAACCTAAACCTTAAACCTAAATCGTAAACCGTAAACCCTGAATTCTAAACTCAAAACCCTAAATGCTAAACTCAAATCCATAAACCCTAATCCCTAAGGCATAAACCCTAAACCGTAAACCGTAAACCCTAAACACTAAACTCTAAACCCTAAACCATAAACCCAAAACCCTAAACCGTAAATCAAAAACCCTAAACCATAAACCTTAGCCATAAACCACTAATCCTAAACCGTAAACCCTAAATCATAAAACCTAAACCCTAAATCCTAAATGCTAAATCATAAAACCTAAACCCTACACCCTAAACCCTAGCCCTAAACCATTAATCCAAAAACCCTAAACCTAAACGGTAAATACTAAACTCAACATCCAACACCGTAAACCCTAAACCATAAACCCTAAACTCTAAAATTTAAACCCTAAACTCTAAATCTTAAATTGTAAACACTAATACCTAAACCCTAAACCGTAAACCCTAAACAATAAACCCTAAACCCTATACCCTTAAATCCTAAACCTTAAACCATAAAAACCTAGATCCTAACCCAAAACCCGAAATCCTAAACTGTAAACGGTAAATCCTAAACCATAAACCTTAAAACCTAAACCCTAAATCCCAAACCTTAAACTTGAAGCCCTAAACCCTAAACCATAAAGCATAAACCCTAACGCCTAAACCCTAAACCTATAAACTCTAAACTCGAAACCATAAAACATACACCCTAACCCTAAACCCTAAATCCAAAATCCTAAACCCTAAACCCTAAACCCTAAACCCATAAACCCTAAACCCTAACCACTAAACCCCAACCCGTAAATCCTAAACAATAAACCCTAAACCCTAAACTCTAAAGCCTAAACCCTAAACCTTAAACCCTAAACCATAAACCCTAAACAATAAACTCCAAACCATAAACCATAAACCCTAAACCCTAAAATGTACAACCTAAACCTTAAACCTAAATGGTAAACCGTAAACCCTGAATTCTAAATTCAAAAACATAAATGCTAAACTCAAATCCATAAACCCTAAACCTTAAGCCATAAACCCTAAACCCTAAACTCTAAACCCTAAACCCTAAACACTAAACCCTAAACCCTAAACCCTAAACCATAAACACTAAACTCTAAACCCTAAACCATAAACCCAAAACCCAAAACTCTAAACCCTAAATCAAAAACCCTAAACCATAAACTCTAGCCCTAAAACATTAATCCTAAACCATAAACCTAAACCGTAAATACTAAGCTCTAAATCCTAAACTCAAAACTCTACACACTAAACCCTAAACCATAAACTCTAAACCCTAAAGCTTAACCCTAAACCCTAAACCGTAAACTCTAAACAATAAAACCTAAATTCTAAACCCTAAACACTAGCCCTAAACCTTTAATCCTAAACCATTAATCCTAAGACCTAAACCTAAACCTAAACCTAAACCATATACCCTAAACTCAAAACCCAACACCGTAAACCCTAATCCATAAACCCTAAACTTTAAACTTTAAACCATAAACTCTAAATCCTAAATCGTAAACACTAATACCTAAACCCTAAACTGTAAACCCTAAACCCTATACCCTTAAATCCAAAACCCTAAACCCTAAATCATAAAAACCTAGATACTCACCCTAAACCCTAAATCCTAAACCGTAAACCGTAAATCATAAACCCTAAACCTTAAAACCTAAACCCTAAATCCCAAACCTTAAACTTGAAGCCCTACACCCTAAACCGTAAAGCACAAACCCTGACGCCTAAACCCTAAACCTATAAACTCTAAACTCGAAACCATAAAACATACACCCTAATGCTAAACCCTAAACCCTAAACCATAAAGCATAAACCTTAAACCTATAAACTCTAAACTCGAAACCATAAAACATACACCCAAACCCTAAACCCTAAACCCAAAATCCTAAACCCTAAACCCTAAACCCATAAACCCTAAACCCTAAACCCATAAACCCTAACCCGTAAATTCTAAACAATAAACCCTAATCCCTAAACTCTAGAGCCTAAACCCTAAACCTTAAACCCTAAGCCCTAAACCCTAAACAATAAACTCCAAACAATAACCAATAAACCTTAAACCCAAAACTGTACAACCTAAACCTTAAACCTAAACCGTAAACCGTAAACCCTGAATTCTAAACTCAAAACCCTAAATGCTCAACTCAAATCCATAAACCCTAAGCCATAAACCCTAAACCCTAAACCCTAAACTCTAAACCCTAAACTTTAAACCCTAAACCCTAAATCCTATACCCTAAACCCTAAACACTAAACCCTAATCCCTAAACCTAATACCCTAAACACTAAACTCTAAACCCTAAACCATAAACCCAAAACCCTAAACCCTAAATCAAAAACCCTAAACCGTAAACCCTAGCCCTAAACCATTAATCCTAAACACTAAACCTAAACAATTAACCCTAAACCATAAATCTAAACTTTAAACCGTAAACTCTAAATCCTAAACCGTAAACACTAATACCTAAACCAAAAACTGTAAACCCTAAACCATAAACTGTAAACCCTAAACCATAAACCATAAACCCTATACCCTTAAATCCTAAACCCTAAACCCTAAACCATAAAAACCAAGATTCTAACCCTAAACCCTAACTCCTAAACCGTAAACCGTAAACCGTAAATCCTAAACCCTAAACTTTAAAACCTAAACCCTAAACCACAAACCTTAAACTTGAAGCCTTAAACCCTAAACTATAAAGAATACACCCTAACGCCCAAACCCTAAACCTATAAACTTTAAACTCTAAACTCGAAACCATGAAACATACACCCTAACCCTAAACCCTAAATCCAAAATCCTAAACCCTAAACCCTAAACCCATAAACCCTAAACCCTAACCACTAAATCCTAACCCCTAAATCCTAAACAAAAAACCCTAAATCGTAAACTCTAAAGCCTAAACCCTAAACCTTAAAACCTAAGCCCTAAACCCCGAAACAATAAACTCCAAACTATAAACCATAAACCCTAAACGCTAAATTCTAAACCCTAAACCCTAAACTATACAACCAATACCTTAAACCAAAACCGTAAACCGTAAACCCTATATTCTAAACTCAAAACCCTAAATGCTAAACTCAAATCCATAAACCCTAAACCCTAAACCCTAAACCCTAAACCTTAAACACTAAACCCTAAACCCTAAACCTTAAACACTAAACCCTAAACCCTAAACCCTAAACACTAAACTATAAACCCTAAATCATAAACCCAAAACCCTAAACCCAAAAACAAAACCCTAAACTGTAAACCCTAGCCCTAAACCATTAATCCTAAACCTTAAACCTAAACCATTAATCCTAAACATTAAACCTAAACCATCAACCCTAAACTCTAAACTTTTAACCATAAACTCTAAATCCTAAATCGTAAACACTAATACCTAAACCCAAAACTGTAAACCCTAAACCAAAAACCATAAACCCTATACCCTTAAATCCTAAACCCTAAACCCTAAACCATAAAAACCTAGATCCTAACCCTAAACCCTAACTCCTAAACCGTAAACCGTAAATCCTAAACCCTAAACTTTAAAACCTAAACCCTAAATCACAAACCTTAAACTTGAAGCCTTAAACCCTAAACCGTAAAGCATAAACCCTAACGCCTAAACCCTAAACATATAAACACTAAACTCGAAACAATAAAACATACACCCTAACCATAAACCCTAAATCCAAAATCCTAAACCCTAAACCCTAAACCCATAAACCCTAAACCCTAACGACTAAACCCTAACCCCTAAATCCAAAACAAAAAACTCTAAATCGTAAACTCTAAAGCCTAACCCTAAACCTTAAACCCTAAGCCCTAAAGCCTAAACAATAAACTCCAAACCATAAACCATAAACCCTAAATCCTAAATTCTAAACCCTAAACCCTAAACTATACAACCTAAACCTTAAACCAAAACCGTAAACCGTAAACCCTATATTCTAAACTCAAAACCCTAAAAGCTAAACTCAAATCCATAAACCCTAAACCCTAAGCCATAAACCCTAAGCCATAAACCCTAAACCCTAAACAAATTCTAAACCAAAAACAATAAACCCTAAACCCTAGCCCTAAACCATTAATCCTAAACCCTAAACCTAAACTCTAAAGCCTAAACCCTAAACCCTAAGCCCTAAGCTATAAACCCTACACCCTAAACTCTAAACCCTAAACTCTAAAATCTAAACCCTAACCCCTAAACCCAAAACACTAAACTCTAAACCCTAAACCATAAACCCAAAACCCAAAACCCTAAATCAAAAACCCTAAACCATAAACCTTAGCCCTAAACCATTAATCATAAACCCTAAACCTAAACTGTAAATCCTAAACTCTAAATCCTAAACTAAAAACACTACACCCTAAACCCTAAACCCTAAAGCTTAACCCTAAACCCTAAATCACAAAACCTAAACCCTAAATCATATAACCTAAACCCTAAACCCTAAACCCTAGCCCTAAACCATTGACCCAAAACCCTAAACCTAAACCCTAAATCCTAAACTCAAAACCCAAAAACGTAAACCCTAAACCCTATACCCTAAACTCTAAACTTTAAACCACAAACTCTAAATACTGAATCATAAACACTAATACGTAATCACTATACTTTAAACCCTAAACCATAAACCCTAAACCCTATACCCTTCAATCCAAAACCCTAAACCCTAAACCACAGAAACCTAGATCCTAACACTAAACCCTAAATCCTAAACTGTAATCCATAAATCCTAAATCCCAAACCTTAAGCTTGAAGCCCTAAACCCTAAACCGTAAAGCATAAACCCTAACGCCTAAACCCTAAATCTATAAAGTAAAAACTCTAAACCATAAAACAAACACCCTAACCCTAAACCCTAAATCAAATATCCTAAACCCTAAACCCTAAACCCATAAACCCTAAATCCTAACCACTAAACTCTAACCCCTAAATCCTAAACAATAAACCCTAAACTCTACAGCCTAAACCCTAATCCTTAAACCCTAAGCCCTAAACCCTAAACAATAAACTCCAAACCATAAAACATAAACCATAAACCCTAAAATCTAAACCCTAAACCCTAAACTGTACAACCTAAACCTTAAACCAAAACCGTAAACGCTGAATTCTAAACTTAAAACCCTAAATGCTAAACTGAATTCCATAAACCCTAAACCCTAATCCATAAACCCTAAATCCTAAGCTCTAAACCCTAAACTTTAAACCCTAAACCCTAAACCCTAAACCCTAAACACTAAACTGTAAACCCTAAACCATAAACCCTAAACCCTAAATCCTAAATCCAAAATCTAAAATCCTAAACCCATAAACCCAAAACCCTAACCACTAAACCTTAACCCTAACCCCTAAATCCTAAAAAATAAATCACAAACCCTAAACTCTAAAGCCAAAACCCTAAACCTTAAACCCTAATCCCTAAACCCTAAACAATAAACTCCAAACCATAAACCATAAACCCTATGTTTTAGGGTTTAAGCTTTAGGGTTAGGGTTTAGGAATTAAAGTTTAGCATTTTGGGTATTAAGTTTTGAGTTTGGGATTTAGGGTATAGGGTTTGCAGTTTAGTGTTTAGATTTAGGGTTTAGGATTAATGGTTTAGGGTTAGGGTTTAGGGTTTACGGTTTAGGTTTTAATGTTTAAGGGCTAGGGTTTAGTGTTTAGGATTTAGAATTAGGATTTAATGTTTAGGGTCTAGGGTTTATGGTTCTGTGTTTATGGTTTAGGTTTAGGATTTAAGGTTTAGGGTTTAGGTTTGGGATTTGGGATTTGGGGTTTAAGTTATAGGGTTTAGGATTTTGGATTTAAGGTTTAGGGTTTAGGTTTGGGATTTGGGATTTGGGGTTTAAGTTATAGGGTTTAGGATTTTGGATTTAAGGTTTAGGGCTAGGGTTTAGGTTTTACGGTTTAGGGTTTAGAATTTGGATTTAAGCTTTAGGGTATAGGGTTTACGATATTGTGTTTAGGATTTAGGTTTAGGATTTAGGGTTTAGAGTTTAGGTTTGGGCTCTGGGATTTGTGGTTTAGGGTTTAGGGTTTGGGATTCTAGGATTTAGGGTTTAGGGTTTTGGATTTAGGGTTTGGGACTTAGGGTCACGATTTAGGGTTTTTGGTTTAGTGTTTAGGGTTTTGGGTTTATGATTTAAAATATAGGGTTTAGGATTTAATGTGTAGGGTTAGGGTTTATGGTTTAGGGTTTAGAGTTTAGGGTTTACAGTTTATGGTTTACGATTTAGGGTTTAGATTTAGGGTTTGGCATTATTGGTTTAGGGCTACGGTTTAGGATTTATGGATTAGGTTTTAGGGTTTACGGTTTAAGGTTTAGGTTAATCGTTTAGGGTTTAGAGTTTAGGAATTTGGGTTTAGGGTTTACCATTTAGGGTTAAGGTTTATAGTTTTTAGTTCAGGATTTAGGTTCTATGGTTTAGGGTTTAGGGTTGTATGTTTAGGGTTTAGGGTTAAGGGTTTAGGACTTAGGGTTTAGGGTTTATGTTTTAGGGTTTAAGCTTTAGGGTTAGGGTTTAGGGATTAAGGTTTAGCATTTTGGGTTTTGAGTTTTGAGTTTGGGATTTAGGGTATAGGGTTTGGAGTTTAGTTTTTCGACTTAGGGTTTAGGATTAATTGTTTAGGGCTAGGGTTTAGGGTTGAAGTTTAAAGGCTAGGGTTTAGTGTTTAGGATTTAGAATTGGGATTTAAGGTTTAAGGTCTAGGGTTTATGGTTCTGTGTTTAGGGTTTAGGTTTAGGATTTAATGTTTAGGGTTTAGGTTTAGTATTTGGGATTTGGAGTTTAAGTTATTGGGTTTAGGATTTAGGGTTTAGGGTTTATGGTTTAGAGTTTAGAGTTAAGGATTTTTGGTTAAGGGTTGAAGGTTTAGGCTTTACGGTGTTTAGGTTCTAGGTTTTTGGGGTTTGGGTTTATGGGTTAAGGGTTTAGATGTTAGGGTTTAGGGTTTAGGGTTTACTGTTTAGGGTTTAGGGTTTAGGGTTTAGGGTTAGGCTTAATGGTTAGGGTTTTAGGGTTGAGTGTTTATAGTTTAGGATTTCAGGTTTAGGGTTTAGGGTTTAGGTTTTAGGGTTTATAGTTAGGGTTTTGGGCTTATGGTTTAGGGTTAAGGGTTTAGGGTATAGGGTTCAGGGTTAGGGTTTAGGTTTTAGTGTTTAGGATTTTGGGTTTAGGGTTTAGGGTTGAGGATTTAGATTTATGATTTAGGATTAATGGTTTAGGGCTACAGTTTAAAATTTAGGGATTAGATTTTAGGGTTTTGGGTTTAGTGTTTTGGCTTTAGGTTAGGGTTTAGCAATTAGAGTTTAGGAATTAGGGTTGTCGCGCCCCGTTTTTCTCAAAACGGGTTCTGGTGCACGACCTAACAACTCTTTTGGGTTTTGGGTGATGAAGAGTCGCCACCTAACGAATTAAGGCGCGTTAGGGTACTTATCTAGCCTAGCTAATTCTAACTAAGGTCTACGAACCAGAGATCAGGGTAAGGGTTCAAGTTACCACGAGGCGAAGGTGTTAGGCATCCCTCGAGGTCCACAAATGTGGGTCCCGGCCGTGTCTCATGCAATATGTGGGGGTTACAAGTAGCATTTAAGGTCACTTCATTATTTGGTTATTTAATTAGCATAATTACTAGGTGATGAATAAATATTAAACAATTAAAATCAATTTATTTATTAATTTAATAAATTAAGCATGCAAAACTAGGTGATAACAATATTAAGCAATTAAGAGCACTTTCATTATTTTAGTTAATTAGATAGATATGCGAGACTAAATAATAACATAATAACTAAATATTACACAATAAATAAAGAGACGAGCAAGGAGATAGAAATTTGTACAATTAGATAAGCAAACCAATTTTATTTTAATTAAACTACCCCAAATAAATATAATTATAAACAAATAAAGGGACAAAAGGAAAGGGAGACTCTGAAGAACTTTAGGATCAACACTCGACTTTTCTTTATTTCGGTCGGCTTCTCGTAGGGACAGACAAAACCAAGGTTTGTCGTTTAGACCGAGTCGATGTCATCATATCCATAGGGCCTGGACTACCCCTACCCTACCACTGCATGCTTTACGTCTCTACGAGGTGCCTATCGTCCCCACTTAAGGTCCAAGAGGCATTGGACTACTATTAGGGTGAAGTTAGACAAATATAAAATCCTAATAGGCCCACCTAGAACCAAGTCAAACAAATAGGACAACACTTAGCACATAAATCTCATATTGGCCTCTAAATTTTATTAGACATGCTAGCAAACACAGATAGAGTGAAAAGGTCGCATGCTAAAGTGTGTGCATAGACAAGCAAACATTCAATATGACATTTAATTAATTTTAGAAGGCAAAAAATATTACAAGTAATGAGGAGCTTATTAGACTAACTCAGTAAATAATTAACTTAAAAAGGGGGCACTTTACAATAATGCAAATGGGCAAAATATTAAAAAAACAGTAACAGATTATTAATGTTTAAATTTATTTTATTTACAGCAGCTTAGTAGTTGCAGAGTATAATCAATAGCCGATTTTAATTAGGAAGACAAATAACAAGTGCAGAAGATATGTATTTTTATTTTTTTATTTCTAATAGTAACACATGGTATTATTAGCGCAAAAGAAACTAATTTAAGTGGCAGAAAACAAATAATTGTAGAAAATCTTTGAGCAGACGATTAACTATTGATTTTAAAACAGTGATTTACTATGCATATTTTTAAAAAGAGGCGGGAGATATTTAAGTGTTTAAAGATGCAAAAATACTCATGCATGCAATTTATTATATTCAGAAATGTGCACATAGATAATATTTAACATGACAAATTAATTAATTCCAATAGGCAGGATTTCAAATTAATTAGCACGTTGGAGATCATTTAATTATTTAACAAATTGAAAACATTTATTGATTAGTCAATATTATTTTACTTATTAAATCCTAATAGGCATGATTTCTAAGATAAAATTTTTTTTATTAACATGCAGAATTATTAAAAGACTGTTTAGCTAAACTATTTAATTAACATGCTGAAATTTTATCAAATCGATATCATGGTATCTATTTTATTTAAACAGATTATTAAACCCTTAAATAGAGTACGGAAAAGACTAATAGAATCCTACAAGCATGGGTCCAAGTTGTTTCTAAGGCGATACAAATTATTAAGCAAATCAGTTGTCTATTTTATCATTTTTATACATTTTTATACAAGAGAGTTGTGATTCACCAAACACGGCAACATATATCAACATGTAAATATCACACTTTAATTTATTATTATATGCTAAGAGGCATATCACATAAGTTTATTAATATATTTTAGTATATAATTAATTAACGTTAAATATAAGCGGCCAGCATAGAAAAAGTTAACAATTTAAACAACATTTAAAAGTAATAAAACAATGGCAAGATCAAATTTTATTTTATTTTATTTGATTTAGAGTGAAGAATGAAATCAAGTCACATTTTCATAGGCGTGCTTTTCTAACAAAAATAAATTACGAAAAAGATAAAATAAAACAAGTAGCATATCAATCCCCCTCCCCTAGACGATCCCCCAAGTTATATCATATATGGAGAGATAGTGTTAGAGTTATACACAATATTACAAGCCAAAATAGAGAACAAATGAATAAACTATACAACATTAAAATAAGGAAAATAGTTCCGTCTGGAATTCTCTTCTAAGAGATTCTTCCACACCTTGGACTCTAAATTCAAAAACCTGTTAAAAGGGATAATGTAACACATATATATAGTGGCAAAATAATCGTAACATCAAATATTTAGCAACAAATTACTTTCATACATATAAGCAACAATCATAAAAAGGTCAAAACAAGCAAATAATAATCGTATACATTATCACACATAGAGAGAGGGAAGAACGAAAACTAATCTGAATGCCTTCTTTACCATTACAAACTTACATAGAGGTATGGATGCAAAATAATATAAACGCTAAATAAGATTACTAACCAATTAGCCAGACAAGAAATATCAGCAATGACGACCCCTTAATCCGACTTTCGACCCGTACACAGCAAAATAGCAAGTATAGAGAAGCTTTAAAGTTCACCGGAAAACTTAATTCTTTTGAGTAGAGAGCAATATTTTTAAATATTCAAAAGTAAGCCATGTGAGAGCAAGGTATGAATGTCTAGAAGTGAGGGGAGCGTATGATTATATAGTAGAAAGGAGCCATGCAGAAAAGGGAAGAGAATATTTTAGAAATCATTATTATTTTCCTTAAAATTTGTGAACTAATTTAAATATGCTGATTTATTATATTTTATTTTACCTAAAAAAAAAAATCATTACCAAATATAAATAGAGTAAGAATCTGTCTACCATAATTAAGGAAAAGGAAAATTAATTTAAACAGCCCATATACAATCAATATTTGATCAAGCAAGAGAAATAATTATATAAAAGGAAAAGAAGTACTTACAGCCAATTCTTATTCCTTCTCATGCTAAGTTTCCGTATCTTTTACCTCGTCAAAGCAAATAAAAGTAAGCAAATTCTAAACAAAATAAAGAAATAAATCGATTTACAATCAATTAGCACAAGGTGTAAGCTTATTTCCCAGCTAGTCATAATCAGAAAATTACCACCAGTGAGTTAATTAAGGAATAAATTAGGTGCAATTTGATTAACCTTTATCAAGGTTCACTTGATTAATCTCAAAATCACAGCATAAATCAAGCTTTTGATCCCTTAAGGAAAAATAATAATTTAGGGATGGACTACGGGGACGAAAATATTAAGCCACAATTGAAGTTTTAAATAGTAAAACACTCAAGGTATACTAACTTCCATTACTAGGCCTACAGTCATCAACCAAATAGCGAGGTATTGAAACTCAAGGTGGAAACATTAGATTCAATTACCCATAACGACATTTTAAATAAGCTAAAACATGACCAACCTTGAAATTACTCAAAAGACGCTTTCTAGCGATTAAGCGATAAGAGGACATAACTTCTCACTAAACCACTAAGAAATTTAAATGGTAAATTGAACGAGAAAACAAACCGGGACGAATCTGAAAAGATCCGTCTAGTGTTTTAACTTGACCGGAACTCTTGTTTCTTTATTTGCTTCGACGGGGTTACTGCTGCAGCTGTTGATTGTTGTTTCGCAGGTGGCTACTACTGTTGCTTCTGGTGGTCGTCGTTGTACCAGAGAAAAGAGAGGAGAGAAGCAGAGGCGGCCAGCGGCTGCTGGCTTCGCCGGAGCTGCTGTCTGCCATGTCTGGCTGTGTCGCCGGAGCTGCTGGTGCCGGTGGAGAAGCTGTTCGCTGCTGCTGTTCTCGTTACTGTTGCTGTCCGGAGCTGTTGTTGCAGGCTGCTGCTGCTGGTGGCGTCATCTGGTTGCTGCTGTTGTTCGCTGGAGCTGCTGGAGAACGGAGGGAGATGGAGCAGCGCTGGCTGCTCTCGCCAATGCTTGCTGCGGCTGGCTGGCGATTCTTGCCGGAAAATGGAGAAGACGAAGAGGAAGGGGATCAGAAGAGGCGGACGATTTCTTGGAGAAGAGGAGAATAGGGAGATGAGATTATTTTTAGGGTTAGGGGTTCTTTGATTTTTATTAAAATAGGGAAGAGATAGGGGATTTAATCTAGACCCTTGATTCTATTAAGATGTAGGGTTAAGATTTGATCTTGGATTTAATGAAAGGATGGACGGATGAGATTAACTCACTTGAAATCTGAAATTGGAATAAGAATAGGCTAAAATTGAAATAACACGGCTAGAATTGAAATGAATAGGTGGCTATAATTGAAATAGAATTTGAAGTGAGATGGTTAGAATTAGAATAAAATCGGCTAAAATTTAAAAGACTTTGAGAAAATTTAAAGAAAATGTTATCCAAATAAAATACTACAAAATATTATAATTAAAATTACTTAAATTTTAAAACATTTGAATAAAATAATTATTTTGAGTTTTTACTAACAATTTTTAAAATATTTTAATAATATTTACAATAATTTTATAAAGCATGCGTACTAAAATATATAATTTTTAGACAAAATCAACTAAAATCTTATACATAAAAAAAACGTAATAAATCGAATAGCATTCCAAAAAGGGTTAGAGGTCGGTCAAAATTGGGTGTCAACAGCTGCCCCTTGGTTGCTTGAGAATGAAGGATGAATTGTCGGGCAACCAATGTTGACTTAGTAGCCGATTTTGTCCGACCGACGAGAGATGTCAGTGGGATCAATTGAAATGATGTAAAGTTGGAAAAGGGGTACGACCGAGACTTTGGTGTTAAGCCGCCTACATATCTCTGGTTATACGAGAATCAGGTCGTGTGTAGTTCTGGATTTAGGAGTAAACGAGACTCCTAAAAATTGAATGAACGGTACGATATACGAATGAGAATGATATCGGCTTGAATGGATAAGATTAGAGTAGCGAGAAAGGCATGACATAGATATTTCTGGTTTAAGAGTGAGGGATCCGATGAAGAGGAGGTAACATGAGTAGCCAGGGATTAAATGAAAAACGGTAATATGAGTAGCAAATAAATTGATAAGGTCTTTGTTCGATAGATGTAAGCACGATAATTTGTAGTCGAGAGGGAGATTGATCTCGCCTGTGAAATGTTAGTCTCTGCAAATCTGTAGCTTGTAATATTGTTAGAGCAAATATATCAAACAAACGGTAAAGGTAAACATGATGCAATTTCCCATATCGACAATGATGTTTGCCATAAGACTATGAAAATGATGTCTTAGGCTATGATGTCTAGGGCCATGATACGCAAAAATTATATCCTCAGGTCATGAAATGTTGTCTGCGGGCCATGAAAGATGATGCCTTTAGACTATGACACCTTTGGATCATGATAAGCAGAAAGTAAATCCTTAGGCCATGATATGATGTCCGCAGGCCATGAAAATGATGCCTTTAGACCATGACGCCTTAGGAATAAAATAATGAATAAAGAAAGCGTATCTGTAATTCGGGCATCTGTTGATACTTGTAGCTTGTTTTTTTATTCGGACATATGCAATTCTCGAGCACAATGCAATCTCGGGCACATGCAATATCGGGCATAATGCAATCTCGGGCACATGCAGATGATGTAGATCTCAGGCACGATGCAATCTCGGGCATAATGCAATCTCGGGCTCAATGCAATCTCGGGCATATGCAGATGATGTGATTCTCGGGCACATGCAAATGATGCAAATTCTCAGGCATATGCAGATCTCGGGCACAATGTAATCTCGGGCTCAATGCAATCTCGGGCACAATGCAATCTCGGGCACATGAATATGATGTAATTCTCGGGCACATGCAGATGATGCAATTCTCGGGCACATGTAGATCTCGGGCACAATGCAATCTCGAGCTCAATGCAATCTCGGGCTCAATGCAATCTCGGGCACAATGCAATCTCGGACACATGCAAATGATGTAATTCTCGGGCACATGCAGATGATGCAATTCTCGGGCACATGCAGATCTCGGGCACAATGCAATCTCGGGCTCAATGCAATCTCGGGCACAATGCAATCTCGGGCACAATACAATCTCGGGCACATGCATATGATGCAATTCTCAGGCAAATGTAGATGATGCAATTCTCGGGCACATGCAGATCTCGGGCACATGCAATGATGTAATTCTCGGGCATATGCAATAGTTGATTGGAGGCATAGACCTTCGTCTTATTGAAAGAATTGAGTGTCATTTGTTGACGAATTCGGAATATTGTAGCTTTGACCCTTCGTCCTATTGTAAGGAGTGGGTGCAGTTGATTTGTCGGGCTTGATATAAAGTAGCTTTTTTCTTTCGTTTGATTGGAAAGATGTACCAATAATTAGCGATCTAACGAGCTCGAAATAACTTGGTCTTTCATCTTGTCGGAAGGATAGTATGCCATTTTACTGGCGATTTAGGCTCAGTATAAAGTAATATGGTCCTTAATCACGTCGGAAGGACAATATGCCATTTGACTGGCGATTTAGGCTCAGTACAGAGTAATTTGGTCCTTCATCACGTCGGAAGGACAATATGTCATTTGACTGGCGATTGTCGGGCTCAAAATAACTTGATCCTTCATATTATTGGAAGGATAGTATGTCATTTGACTGGTGATTGAGATCAGTATAGATGAGTTTGGTCCTTTGCCATGGATTAGTGATTTGTCGGATATATCGGCACATTGATCCTTCAAGTAGTGTTGAAGTTGCTTCTTGTATATGTACCTGTTTTTTCTGCATTCAAAGAAAAATAGTTAGTTAAGGGGAGGTTGATCTGTATCCCAGATTCGACGTAGCATGCTGCTTTGACGTCTGCTAGAATGTCTTTTGAAGTGTTGCCAAAAATTTTGAGGTCCCCTCAAAATTTTCTGCCCCAGTGTAGAACTTCTGCTATTCTGTAGATTGTAGCTTGATTGTTGTGAATTTTTGAGAGGATCTCAAAAATTCTGCCCCAGTCTTGATTTGCAAGAAAATATGTTTTTTGAAGGAATTTTTGAAACCCTTTCAAAAATTCTGCCCCAGTATCGAGATTTAGCAAGGAGAATGCTCTTTGAAGGAATTTTGAGACCCTCTCAAAAATTCTGCCCCAGTTACACAGTCCAAGGGGGAAAATGAGATTTTTATTATGATAAGACCGAACTCCATAGGAGCGCCTACGTATCCCCTCTTAAACGGGAATCAGGTCTGACGTAGTTCCAAATTTAGAGAGCATAAAACAGAGCATTTTTAACCAATACTGAAAATGACATATTATGACCAACTTTATTGCCCATATGCTAATATGGGTGCCTGAATGTAGAAAACATAAACTTAAATGGCTCAAGGCTCTTATTGGAAACTGATTCAAATAAGCTTCGACATGCTCATTGTTGGGATTTCTTTGGTGCCAAGTCCTCCAAGCGTATGATCTTGGTATCAATCAATTGCTGAATCTTGTCTTTCAGATCACGACATTCTTCTATGGTATGTCCTTTCATCCCTGAGTGGTAAGCGCAAACCTTAAAAGTTTCAATCCATCTTCCACGTGTGTTCATCCTTATTTCACTGACAGGGGCAATGTGACCGGCAATCCTCAACTTTTCATAGAATTTATCCATGGGCTCAGTCAAAGGAGTGTAAATTTTGATGGGCCTCTTCTCAACGTTGAATAGATTTTTGCGAATATGTTTTTGAGTGAGGGTTTTGACATTGTGAACAGGATAAGTAGGCTTTTGATATGGTAGAGGATGTGTTTGGGATGGAGGCATTTGAAGTGGTGCACAATACCAAGGGACTTGGTGTAGAGGTGTTTGATATTGAGGAGCGTGTAAGGGAGGACTCGGAAGGCTCGGAGTAAGATATGGAGGTCTGGAACCATAAGCATGATATTGAGGAGGATATGGGTAATTTGAAATGTGAGTGTTCTCTAGAGGCATTTGAATGGAGGTTGGTTGATTTTGAGAAGTGGGGTAAGTTGGTTTAGGGTGAGTGAGTGGTGGGTTGTATTGGAGAGTGGCTTGACTTGTGACGGGCGACTTGTCTATGTTTGTCTCCAGAGTGGGATCGACAGAGAGTAACATCTTGGCCCACCCGCGCATATCAGACACTTCTTCTTCTAGTTCCATTATTTTCTTTTTCAGGCTTGAGACCAACTCATCTGAAGGATGCTTCTTTTCAATAGTCTTACTCATAACCTTCTCATTAGTCACTTTCCTCTTCCCTTTGTGGTTCTCATCTGGAAGATAAGGAAGAGTTTCCTTTGATCGCGTATGGTAAACCATGGTCTACAGATCAACCATTGGGGAAGGGTAAAAATAAAAGTAAAAGCAAAAGAGAACCCAAGTTAGAGCGTGGCATTAATTGAGATAACAAACACATTGTTTTAAGATAAACGCCCTAAATGCACAGAGCCTCGTTGAGCCAGAGGTAGGCCTAAGACGACATATAAGTGATGCATAATGATTAATTAAAGCCTTATTTGCCAATTGGAGTTTAGAGTTAGAGAAATAAAACGATCTTCATATATTATAAAATTCGAACAATACATCATAATTGAAAAACAAAACTGAAATAAACTAAGGGAAAAGGGGGTAACAATGGGAAAGTCATCCTAAATTCTGAAAATCTTGAAGATATTGATTCCAAGAGCTTGGTGCCAATTGACTTCTTGTACAGGGAGTGACTTCATTCTTGATCTTCAACACGTTGCGTGCCCATATGTTTTCTCTTTCGTCAGTGAGCCCATAGTATCCTTCCTCACTCACACCTCTGTCTTTGACCTCATTTAGGATCCATATGTAATACTCACGTGTGCAT
Source organism: Solanum verrucosum (assembly GCF_900185275.1). Lineage (NCBI taxonomy): Eukaryota > Viridiplantae > Streptophyta > Magnoliopsida > Solanales > Solanaceae > Solanum > Solanum verrucosum. The sequence continues at coordinate 117,498 of NW_026019539.1, forward strand.
AAGGCCTGTTGTGCACCCATAGGAATGGTTAACACTCGCTCCCATCTTCGAAGTATGATGTGGACTTGGGGTTTATCTAATCCAAATTCATACTTAAACTGCTCCATGTCGGACCAGAGTGGTATTACCTGAGTTCGCCCAAATTGCTGGAGTACTCGAAGAGGAGAGTATGGTTGAACACCTTTTAAGCCAATGAGTTCAATGAAGTATCGGTCATCGCCTCTTACTATTGCATGAGGGGTGGACAACCAATGGAGCTTCCATTGGATGCGGTAGCTCTCGAGCTTGGTCAAGAATATCTGCCAGTCTACGAATCCTACAGGGGCAGTGAAAGCTATCATTCTTCTTGGATGATTATCAATCTTGTTGCCATAACCAAGAAAAATGTCTACCACATCAGGCCGTAGGTAAAAGTGTTCAATAGCCCATAATTGCAGCAAAAGGTTGCATCCCTTGAAAAATATTCGACCATCGACGCATGCTGACAAGCTCCTCATTATTTCCGCCAAGATCATAGGTACTAGGGTTTTCCTAGGTTTGCCCTCTCTTTGGGCTAAATCTCGAACCACATAACTCAAGCGTGTGTCAATCCTTCCCCTTATGTTAGGAAAAACCAGGGATCCTAATAGGGCAATGGCAAAGGCATTTAAGCGATATGTTTCCCATTCCTCGACGGAGCATTCAAACTCATCAATAAAAAAGTAGTAGCTATCATCTCGGCCAAAGCGTGAATACAGAAAGTCGAAATGAATCCATCCAAGGTCTAGAGAAGGCAAGGTTGGATTTGACTTCATTCCCAGACTTTTTAGAAACTCCCTCGATGATGGCTTATATGGTACTATCATTTCACACTCGTGGTATGGCATGTCAATGAAACCACTTATCTCTTCAATCGTTGGTGCCAAGTCGAAATCCACGAATTTGAAGACCATCCTCACAGGGTCCCAAAATTCTAACAAGGCCCTAATCAAGTGAGGGTTTGGTATGACAAAGATGAGGTAGGTAAGACCACCCAACAACTGTCGAATCTCTCTTTCGCGATCCCTCTTAATATCAATCCACCAACTCCTTAGCTTGTAGTTTATATCTACGACCATTTGTGGGTTTGGAGAGTTGAAAGTGTCCATGACTCTGCAAACAAAACAACAAACAATTTTCTAAACTCCATTTTGACAAATTTGGCTTAATTTAATTATTATGACCACATTGACACATAATTATGCGATTTGTCTAAAGGGTGTTGGGGCCCTTTAGACGATAAGGTGGCTACTAATCATGTGGATTGACACCAAGGGTCAAACCGCCTAGGGTTTATGCAGCATGTATGACCTAATCAAGATTTCTAAGAATTGGCTTGACACGGACTTGAAAGGGGTTCTATGCGAGAAGGCTCGTGGTTTCACGGTAGTAGAACTATCCGTTACGTCCACGCATATGCCGACTCTCTATAATTGGGTATTTGAAGAGAATTAGAGTAGTTATGAGAGGTGCAAAGGCACAACATCACGGTAACAAAACAAAAAAGGAAGAGGGTCCCAATTGGGGGAAGTATGAGCGGAATGACAGTTTATCAAAGCGGTAACATTTAGCATTTAGATTGAAAGCGGTAACACGTAGGCAGTTTTATTAAAACAGTAAATAAGTAAATAAATACACGCATAAATAAAAGGAGGTAAACAAATAATATAATCGAGAATTAAGTAAATAAGGAAAGAAGGTATGAGATCATGCAAACAAGTAAACAAATAAAGGAAAAGGGGAAAGGACGAAACATGAAAATAAACAAATAAGGAAGAAGGGAAGGGGGTGGAACATAAAAAACAGAAAATAAATAGACAAGGAGAAATAATAACAACTTAACATGCTAATAACCAAACAAATAATGAAACAACCAAGTAAACCCCATATAAGCAAGAAACACGTAATGGTTAGAACCTAATATCCCCAGCAGAGTCGCCATTCTGTCGCGCCCCGTTTTTCTCAAAACGGGTTCTGGTGCACGACCTAACAACTCTTTTGGGTTTTGGGTGATGAAGAGTCGCCACCTAACGAATTAAGGCGCGTTAGGGCACCTATCTAGCCTAGCTAATTCTATCTAAGGTCTATGAACCAGAGATCAGGGTAAGGGTTCAAGTTACCTCGAGGGGAAGGTGTTAGGCATCCCTCGAGGTCCACAAATGTGGGTCTCGGCCGTGTCTCATGCAATATGTGGGGGTTACAAGTAGCATTTAAGGTCACTTCATTATTTGGTTATTTAATTAGCATAATTACTAGGTGATGAATAAATATTAAACAATTAAAATCAATTTATTTATTAATTTAATAAATTAAGCATGCAAAACTAGGTGATAACAATATTAAGCAATTAAGAGCACTTTCATTATTTTAGTTAATTAGATAGATATGCGAGACTAAATGATAACATAATAACTAAATATTACACAATAAATAAAGAGACGAGCAAGGAGATAGAAATTTGCACAATTAGATAAGCAAACCAATTTTATTTTAATTAAACTACCCCAAATAAATATAATTATAAACAAATAAAGGGACAAAAGGAAAGGGAGACTCTGAAGAACTTTAGGATTAGCACTCGACTTTTCTTTATTTCGGTCGGCTTCTCGTAGGGACAGACAAAACCAAGGTTTGTCGTTTAGACCGAGTCGATGTCATCATATCCATAGGGCCTGGACTACCCCTACCCTACCACCGCATGCTTTACGTCTCTACGAGGTGCCTATCGTCCCCACTTAAGGTCCAAGAGGCATTGGACTACTATTAGGGTGAAGTTAGACAAATATAAAATCCTAATAGGCCCACCTAGAACCAAGTCAAACAAATAGGACAACACTTAGCACATAAATCTCATATTGGCCTCTAAATTTTATTAGACATGCTAGCAAACATAGATAGAGTGAAAAGGTCGCATGCTAAAGTGTGTGCATAGACAAGCAAACATTCAATATGACATTTAATTAATTTTAGAAGGCAAAAAATATTACAAGTATTGAGGAGCTTATTAGACTAACTCAGTAAATAATTAACTTAAAAAAGGGGCACTTTACAATAATGCAAATGGGCAAAATATTAAAAAAACAGTAACAGATTATTAATGTTTAAGTTTATTTTATTTACAGCAGCTTAGTAGTTGCAGAGTATAATCAATAGCCGATTTTAATTAGGAAGACAAATAACAAGTGCAGAAGATATGTATTTTTATTTTTTTATTTCTAATAGTAACACATGGTATTATTAGCGCAAAAGAAACTAATTTAAGTGGCAGAAAACAAATAATTGTAGAAAATCTTTGAGCAGACGATTAACTATTGATTTTAAAACAGTGATTTACTATGCATATTTTTAAAAAGAGGCGGGAGATATTTAAGTGTTTAAAGATGCAAAAATACTCATGCATGCAATTTATTATATTCAGAGATGTGCACATAGATAATATTTAACATGACAAATTAATTAATTCCAATAGGCAGGATTTCAAATTAATTAGCACATTGGAGATCATTTAATTATTTAACAAATTGAAAACATTTATTGATTAGTCAATATTATTTTACTTATTAAATCCTAATGGGCATGATTTCTAAGATAAAAAAAAAATTATTAACATGCAGAATTATTAAAAGACTGTTTAGCTAAACTATTTAATTAACATGCTGAAATTTTATCAAATCGATATCATGGTATCTATTTTATTTAAACAGATTATTAAACCCTTAAATAGAGTACGGAAAAGACTAATAGAATCCTACAAGCATGGGTCCAAGTTGTTTCTAAGGCGATACAAATTATTAAGCAAATCAGTTGTCTATTTTATCATTTTTATACATTTTTATACAAGAGAGTTGTGATTCACCAAACACGGCAACATATATCAACATGTAAATATCACACTTTAATTTATTATTATATGCTAAGAGGCATATCACATAAGTTTATTAATATATTTTAGTATATAATTAATTAACGTTAAATATAAGCGGCCAGCATAGAAAAAGTTAACAATTTAAACAACATTTAAAAGTAATAAAACAATGGCAAGATCAAATTTTATTTTATTTTATTTGATTTAGAGTGAAGAATGAAATCAAGTCACATTTTCATAGGCGTGCTTTTCTAACAAAAATAAATTACGAAAAAGATAAAATAAAACAAGTAGCATATCAATCCCCCTCCCCTAGACGATCCCCCAAGTTATATCATATATGGAGAGATAGTGTTAGAGTTATACACAATATTACAAGCCAAAATAGAGAACAAATGAATAAAATATACAACATTAAAATAAGGAAAATAGTTCCATCTGGAATTCTCTTCTAAGAGATTCTTCCACACCTTGGACTCTAAATTCAAAAACCTGTTAAAAGGGATAATGTAACACATATATATAGTGGCAAAATAATCGTAACATCAAATATTTAGCAACAAATTACTTTCATACGTATAAGCAACAATCATAAAAAGGTCAAAACAAGCAAATAATAATCGTATACATTATCACACATAGAGAGAGGGAAGAACGAAAACTAATCCGAATGCCTTCTTTACCATTACAAACTTACATAGAGGTATGGATGCAAAATAATATAAACGCTAAATAAGATTACTAACCAATTAGCCAGACAAGAAATATCAGCAATGACGACCCCTTAATCCGACTTTCGACCCGTACACAGCAAAATAGCAAGTATAGAGAAGCTTTAAAGTTCACCGGAAAACTTAATTCTTTTGAGTAGAGAGCAATATTTTTAAATATTCAAAAGTAAGTCATGTGAGAGCAAGGTATGAATGTCTAGAAGTGAGGGGAGCGTATGATTATATAGTAGAAAGGAGCCATGCAGAAAAGGGAAGAGAATATTTTAGAAATCATTATTATTTTCCTTAAAATTTGTGAACTAATTTAAATATGCTGATTTATTTTATTTTATTTTACCTAAAAAAAAAAATCATTACCAAATATAAATCGAGTAAGAATCTGTCTACCATAATTAAGGAAAAGGAAAATTAATTTAAACAGCCCATATACAATCAATATTTGATCAAGCAAGAGAAATAATTATATAAAAGGAAAAGAAGTACTTACAGCCAATTCTTATTCCTTCTCATGCTAAGTTTCCGTATCTTTTACCTCGTCAAAGCAAATAAAAGTAAGCAAATTCTAAACAAAATAAATAAATAAATCGATTTACAATCAATTAGCACAAGGTGTAAGCTTATTTCCCAGCTAGTCATAATCAGAAAATTACCACCAGTGAGTTAATTAAGGAATAAATTAGGTGCAATTTGATTAACTTTTATCAAGGTTCACTTGATTAATCTTAAAATCACAGCATAAATCAAGCTTTTGATCCCTTAAGGAAAAAAAATAATTTAGGGACGGACTACGGGGACGAAAATATTAAGCCACAATTGAAGTTTTAAATAGTAAAACACTCAAGGTATACTAGCATCCATTACTAGGCCTACAGTCATCAACCAAATAGCGAGGTATTGAAACTCAAGGTAGAAACATTAGATTCAATTACCCATAACGACATTTTAAATAAGCTAAAACATGACCAACCTTGAAATTACTCAAAAGACGCTTTCTAGCGATTAAGCGATAAGAGGACATAACTTCTCACTAAACCACTAAGAAATTTAAATGGTAAATTGAACGAGAAAACAAACCGGGACGAATCTGAAAAGATCCGTCTAGTGTTTTAACTTGACCGGAACTCTTGTTTCTTTATTTGCTTCGACGGGGTTACTGCTGCAGCTGTTGATTGTTGTTTCGCAGGTGGCTGCTGCTGTTGCTTCTGGTGGTCGTCGTTGTACCAGAGAAAAGAGATGAGAGAAGCAGAGGCGGCCAGCGGCTGCTGGCTTCGCCGGAGCTGCTGTCTGCCATGTCTGGCTGTGTCGCCGGAGCTGCTGGTGTCGGTGGAGAAGTTGTTCGCTGCTGCTGTTCTCGTTACTGTTGCTGTCCGGAGCTGTTGTTGCAGGCTGCTGCTGCTGGTGGCGTCATCTGGTTGCTGCTGTTGTTCGCTGGAGCTGCTGGAGAACGGAGGGAGATGGAGCAGCGCTGGCTACTCTCGCCAGTGCTCGCTGCGGCTGGCTGGCGATTCTTGCCGGAAAATGGAGAAGATGAAGAGGAAGGGGATCAGAAGAGGCGGACGATTTCTTGTAGAAGAGGAGAATAGGGAGATGAGATTATTTTTAGGGTTAGGGGTTCTTTGATTTTTATTAAAATAGGGAAGAGATAGGGGATTTAATCTAGACCATTGATTCTATTAAGATGTAGGATTAAGATTTGATCTTGGATTTAATGAAAGGATGGACGGATGAGATTAACTCACTTGAAATCTGAAATTGGAATAAGAATAGACTAAAATTGAAATAACACGGCTAGAATTGAAATGAATAGGTGGCTATAATTGAAATAGAATTTGAAGTGAGATGGTTAGAATTAGAATAAAATCGGCTAAAATTTAAAAGACTTTGAGAAAATTTAAAGAAAATGTTATCCAAATAAAATACTACAAAATATTATAATTAAAATTACTTAAATTTTAAAACATTTGAATAAAATAATTATTTT